>NC_044031.1:81226183-81337789 GCF_901765095.1 Microcaecilia unicolor
AATGGCAATATTTATATAATCATTATTCACATGTATCAATCTAATGCTTCCACAGAGTTCTGATAAGCAGCAGTACTGGGCAGGGCAGCACAATAATGTATTAATGCTTACAGTATAGAACTTGATAAGTAAGAAGAGCAACTTGAGATACAGTACATTTTAATATATTTACCGCAAATAGCAATTCTCATTTGGGGTCCATGAGAAAATTGATATACACACATCTGGTCCTTAAACTGTTATGCAAGTCTTTTTTTTTTCTTATAACTGCTGACCTCTGGAGGGCGCCACAAGCCATGCTTACTGCCGCCGCAGGCTCACAGTTCTAGCCCCAGTCCACAGTACCCACCTGCCTGCCCCTCAGCTCCCGTGACAGCCCCCCCCCCCTTTTGTTCCTACCGCCCTGCATTTAAATCTGTTTTACCTCAAAGTCAAAGTGGCAGTGAAAGATGTAGGCTCGCCTCGAGCCTTCCTTTCTCTCCAAGTCCTGCCTTCCTCTGATGTAATTTCCTGTTTCTGTGAGGGTGGGACACTCTGAGGGAAGGGAAGGCTTGAGGCAAGCCTGCTTCTTTCACTTGCTGCTGCTTTGACTTTGAGGTAAAACAGGTTTAAACGCAGGGCGGCAGGAACAAAAAGGGGGCTGTCATGGGACAAGGGGGCTGGCAGGTAGGGGGGCTATGGCGAATCACAGGACATGGATGGATGGAGGGGAGGGCAGGGGAAAGAGGAGAGTTGCTGGACATGAATGGATGGAGGGGAGGGCAGGGGAGAGAGGAGAATCATTGGACATGGATGCATGGAGGGGAAGGCATGGGAGAGAGGAGAATAGCTGGACATGGATGGAGAAGACAGCAGGGGAGAGAGGAGAATAGCTGGACATGGATGGAGAAGACAGCAGGGGAGACAGGAGAATAGGAGAGAGGAGAATAGCTGGACATGGATGGAGAGGAGAGCAGGGGAGACAGGAGAATTGCTGGACATGGAGGGGATGGCAGGGATGAAAGGAGAATCGCTGGGCATGGATGGGGGGGGGCGAGGAAAAATGCTGGACATGGATGGAGAAAATAGGCAAAAGCTGGATCCACTCAATACCTCCTCCAGTCAAGTCAGCGGAGGACCCAGCTTTTACTTATGGATGTAGGGCAAGAAATGAAGAAGAAGGAAAGTAAAGAAATAAATGGAAAAAAAAGCCCTGGAAACAGAGTTAAGAGAACAGATAAAGAG
This sequence comes from Microcaecilia unicolor, assembly GCF_901765095.1. NCBI lineage: Eukaryota > Metazoa > Chordata > Amphibia > Gymnophiona > Siphonopidae > Microcaecilia > Microcaecilia unicolor. The sequence goes on from NC_044031.1 coordinate 81,227,408, forward strand.
CAGCAAAGTCAGAGATTGGGAACAACATGATCAGAAAAACAGTCATCACACAACATCGGTAAAGACGGGGCCAATGTTGGTTCGATGACAGCTTGTGTAGATGCTGGTGCTGAATCAGAAGGCTGATTAGGAGACTGGTGCATCAGCACCAACTCCATGGAAGTGGAATGTGTAGATGCTGGTGCTGAATCAGAAGGCTGATTAGGAGACTGGTGCGTCAGCACCAACTCCATGGAAGTGGAATGTCCCTCACAACACTGAAGTTTCTCAGTATTGGGGGTATTGATGACCTGGGGCTCCTAGCACCATGCTTTGAAGGGGATCAATGTTGGTGCTTCTTTGCCTTTACCTGATACATAACATTGGGGTCCCTCTGTGCTGACGAGTACGATGTTGAATCCAGACATATCTTTGGTGTTGGGTCTGATGCAGATCAGTCCAATGGGGCCCTAACGTGCCCAATGTCAAGGCAGTGGAAGACCTCCACAAAACTGGTGCACACGCCCAGCGTCTGATGCAGCTCCTCCAAGCCATGGGGACTGATGCCTCCAATGTCGATGGACTGGTCTTAGAAACACCAAAATGTTTCTCGTACAGGGCTTCTCTGCTTTTCTGAGAATGTTTCTGCATTTTTAAACAGACAACATAATTGGAGGCCTCATTGTCAGGGCCTAGGCACAAGAGACACCAACTATGGGGGTCGGTCCCAGAAATGACTCTGTTGCACCTAGTGCACCGCTTAAAACCACTGGGAGTATTCTGTGACATTGAGGGAAAAAAACAGTTGATGTGAAATCCAATGGCTCAATTATGAAAAATAAAAAAAATTCTCTTCAAAGAGAGAAAGTTACCCTGGCCAGTGCTTGGGCCTAAGCGGGCCTCAGAAGCAGCACTTTAAAAAACAAACAAAAAATAAGGGAACTTAAACTTTCCTTTAAAAACTATAAATTAAAGGGGTAAGAACTTAGAAAATAAAAATAAGGAATTAAAAATCCTGTACTGTGAGGGAAGGCACTTTCAAAAAGAAAAATAAAAGAAGTGCTGAGGAGACCTCACTGAATGCCACTTCTCTGCTACATGGAAAAATATAGACTGCTGGTTCCGCTCATTCACATCGGGTGGAAAGGCACTTGTGCTTGCACGGTGCAATGTTGCCAAAGGCGGCAGCTAAGAGAGCAAACAGAATGTTAGGAATTATTAGGAAAGGTATGGAAAACAAAAGTGAGAATGTTATAATGCCTCTGTATTGCTCCATGGTGTGACTGTACCTCGAATAATGTATGTAATTCTGGTCACCGCAACTCAAAAAAGATGTAGCGGAATTAGAAAAGGTACAGAGAAGGATGACAAAAATGATACAGGGAATGGGACAACTTCCCTATGAGGAAAGACTAATGCAGCTAGAGCTCTTCAGCTTTGAGAACAGACGGCTGAGGGTAGATGTGATAGTATTTTAGGTCTTTTATTTTAGGAACAGGTAGACGTGAATTACTTGTTTACTCTTTCCAAAAATACTAGAACTAGGGGGAATGCAATGAAGCTACAAAGCAGTAAATTTAAAACAAACTGGAGAAAATATTTCTTCGCTCAACGTGTAATTAAATTCTGGAATTCGTTGCCAGAGAATGTGGTAAAAGCAGTAGCTTAGCAGGATTTTTAAAAAATGTTTGGATAATTTCCCGAAAAGTCCATAAGGGAAAATCCACTGCTTATTTCTAGGATAAGTAAAAAAAAATCTGGGATCTTGCTAGGTACTTGTGACCTGGATTGGCCACTATAGGAAACAGAATACTGGGCTTGATGGATCTTCAGTCTGTCCCAGTAGGGTAACACTTATGTTCTTATGCTTCTTATAGATACACATGTATCCGCACTGAGGTGAACAAAATTTAAGTTACTTGCTGCTGATTCTTCTTCCTCTAGTTCAAATAAAAACAGTGATACATATTTACTTCCAAAGCAGACAGTACAGAATTTATGATTAATTTCATACTTCCCTTACCATGCCTGCTCATAATATCACCAATGAATGAAGTTCTGCTATATATAATGAAATACAGTTATGCCTTATGTCATTCCTCAATATACTCTCCCTCCAGCAGCAAAATTCATGCTACATCCAGTATACATGCCAGTGCAGCAGGCAGCCTGTCAATATTCTTTGAGAACCCTTAGATCTATTATTGCCTACTGTCCAATGTTGACACTCCTATCTACATGTCCTTTTTTATTTGTATTATTATTATTAAGCTGTGCAACCTTAGGCATTTCCCCTTTTTCTCACTCCAATTACTAATCTTCCTCCTCCTCCTCCCCCCCCCCCCCCCAAGCATCACTGGGATCCCATTCCTTACTGTCAGTCTCTAGGTCTTACTAAGCTGTGAGTAAGCCAGGGGTTGGAAGGACTGAGAATGAATGCTGAGCCTCTCCAATCATCCTGGGCCTCTGCCATCTTGGCCCCTGACCCCAGGATTGATAAGCCTGATACATCCACATCAAGAAATCAGGGAAAAAGAACCCGAAAGCTTTACACATACACCCTTCCCTGACTCACAGAACACAAAACATTAGCGGTGGGGGTGAGCAGAAGGACCTGGCAAATCATGTTCTCACTGGGTACCAACTGTATAGACAGCTGCTCTCCAAGGATCATGAACATTTTGTTTTTTCCGGATATCCCTAATGAATATGAGTGAAAAAGATATGCATACAATGGAGGTAGTATGCATACAAATCACTCATGGATATTAAGGAAAATTGGAAAAATCATCCCTATTACTGAATATCACTGGTCAAGGATGATAAAGGCTGAATATAAGTGATCTAAACTACTACTATTTAGCATTTCTACAGCGCTACAAGGCGTACGCAGCGCTGCACAAACTTAGAAGAAAGACAGTCCCTACTCAAAGAGCTTACAATCTAATAGACAAAAAATAAATAAAGTAAGCAAATCAAATCAATTAATGTGAACAGGAAGGAAGAAAGGAGGGTAGGTGGAGGCGAGTGGTCTAACATAGACTGCAAACACATTTAACAACTAGAGATGTCGTCAGATTTGCCAGGAAACAAGTAGATCACCGTGACACTGCAAAATACTTAAAACGATGTCAAGGTGAGATACAATTTTTTTTAATGTTATGATTGCATTTTGAATTAATTTTGTATATCATCTATTTTGTACTCTGCATTGAACCCAACGCGGGGATACTAGTGGTCAACAAGTTAGCATTTGATTTGATTTGGTACAATATTCTAAGAAGACCTGAATATTCAAAAACAGTATTGAAATATAATATGAATCTGGCAAGTCAGGCGACGGCTGGGTGCTTTTTAAGGCAGCAGACAAAAATCAGATTTGTTAACTTTCTGTCACAATAAGAGGCAACATAACATATGAACAATACAGTTTACGTATATTAGTTAATACTTCTCCTTCAAGTTTATATGAAATATCTCCATCTGAAGTGCTTTACTGTAATGTTATTGCACCACAGCTAGATTCACGTTTCAATGTAACATGTGGAGCATAAAAAAAATTGTGCTTACAGGTTTCCGAAGGAAGTAAAGCGATAGAGATCCAACCAAAGGTATGTCTCCAATTAATGGTTCTAGGATAACCCTCATAGTACCACAGAGCTGTAAAACAAATCAGTTTCGTAAATATGATACCACCTCCTCACTGTATACAACTAAAGCATTACCAAGAGACTGCTGCAGCAAATATAAAACATTTATGTAAAAAATGCTTAAGCACACATTGATTATGGTTCATTTGCAATAAGAGAGTTTCCTCCAGTTATATGTGTATGACAGTAATGGCGAACCTTTCAGAGACCAAGTGCCCAAACAGCAACCCAAAATGTAATTATTTATCACAAAGTGCCGGTACTCATTATGGGCGGGGTCACCACATATAACTCCACCCCTATGATAGCCACACCTCTTACACCAGCCATGGCGCATATAAACAGACATCATTGAAAATATTATACTAGTATAGGAGAAAAAATAACATGATTTTTTTTTTTTTTTATTATAAATCATTTCTGTAAGCTGTTACAGCTCCAGTATACCCAGTGGAAAATAAGACAGCAGATGTAAATTCTCAAATTGGACATATTCCAAACACTAAAATGAAAATAAAATGATTTTTTTCTACCTTTGTTGTCTGGTGATTTTGTTTTTCTATCCATATTGGTCCTAGTCTCTGATTCTGCTGCTATCTGTTCTCTTAACTCCGTTTCCAGGGCTTCCTTTCCATTTATTTCTTTACTTTCCTCCTTTCTTCTTCATTTCTTGCCCTCCATCCATGTCCAGCAACCCTCCTCTTCCCTCCAGCCACAAATGTCCAGCCACCCTCCTCTCCCCTCCAGCCACCCATGTCCAGCCACCCTCCTCTCCTCCCCACCCTCCCTCCCAGCACCAGGCAGGCCTCCCTCCCAGCACCAGGCCTCCCTCCCTCCCACCAAGCACCAGGCCTCCCTCCCACCCAGCAGCATCCAGCATCAGGCCTCCCTCCCTCCCACCCAGCACCAGGCCTCCCTCCCACCCAGCAGCACCCAGCATCAGGTCTCCCTCCCTCCCACCAAGCACCAGGCCTCCCTCCCACCCAGCAGCACCCAGCACCAGGCCTCCCTCCCTCTCAGCACCAGGGCCTCCCCCTCCTCCTCTGAAATTTAAAAGGCGTACCTCGGGGTTAAGGTGGTGTCGGCAGCGAAAAGCGTGTTCTTTGCTCAGCGCGCCTTCGGCCTTCCCTTCTGTCTCTCAAGCTCTGGTCAAACCTATGGGCGGCCTGGTGCTTGGTTGGTTGGAAGAGGGAGGGAGGGCAGGTGGCCTGGTGCTCGGAGGAAGGGAGAGTGGACGGACCAGCGACGGCGCGTGTGCCAAAGGAGAGGGCTCTGCATGCCCTCTCTGGCACGTGTGCCATAGGTTCGCCATCACTGGTCTATGAGAAAGGTGCTTGGTATATCCTAGCCTTAATGACTGAAGTGAATCCACTAGTATTATTTGGAAATCTTCCACTGAGTAAATCAATGACCGAGTCTCTGACTACAGAACATGGTGGTCTGAAGGAGTTGAAAAGGGTGTCTACAGGATCTATGAAAGAGTCTCAAGTTTTTTCAGGCTAACTCGTGTCAGCTGGAAACATAGGATGCATGGAATGGGATCAGCAGTATAGGCCTAAAGCAAATGTAGCTCTGGTTGTGGAATAAAGGATGCTGGAAACAGCTGCAGCCCTGGGAAGGGATCAATGTGGCCAACTTGGTTGCAATGGTGGTAGTGACACCAGCAAAAGCCTGGGAACAGTAAGTGCAGCACCAACACATCAGGAGAGAGAGATTAAAGGTAGCATGGAAATTCATAGCAGACAGCTTCAATTACTTATTGTTTGTAACCTGCTTAGAATCTCTTTTGAACTTAGCAGAATATAAGAATCATATAGCATAGCACACTAAAATGGCCATTGGTCATCAGAAAGTATATGGAGACAGGCTTAAAGATCTCAATATGTATACTTTGAAAGAAAGGCAGGAGAGAGGAGATATAATCAAAACATTTAAACACTTCTGTGGCATATGAACTGCAATAGAGGCAAGTCTCTCAACTGAAAGGAAGCTTTGGAATGAAGGGGCATAGAATAAAAGTGAAAGGGGAGATACTTGGGAGTAACCTAGGGAAACGCTTCTTCACAGAAAGGGTGGTGAATTAGTGGAATGGCCTCCCAGAGTAGATGAAGACTGCATCTGAATTCAAGGCAGCTTGGGACAGGTATAAAGGATCTGTAAGGAAAGAGGAAGGGATAGTAGATGGTATGAATGGGCGGACTGCATAGGCCACATGTGACCGTCTCTGGGAAAAGGTGACTAAAGTAGCGGATCCAAAATGTTGAGAAGGCTGATTTTTCATGTCATGGGTCTATAAGCAGACTATAAAAGTTATTTGTTCTGAACTTAGCAATTTTTTTATTGTTTTTTTTATTTTTCACATAAAAGGATGGGGGTTCAGATGTTGTATTACAAATTGTTTGCTCTAACAGAATTCATTAAAATCTCATGTTTTGTTTGTGGTGACCTTAGCCATCTTGCCCCAGAGATGGTCACATACAGTCTTTATATGCCTTCATTTTCTATGTTTGTGTGTTACTAATTTGGGCCATTTGCTTGTTGTACAGCCTTGTCATTTCCTGACAAGCGTCAGGAAAGGCAATGACAATAATAACAAAGAAACAACTAATACCTTATTTAAAAAAAAAATCATTCTTTGATATGGATCTCTCTCTCATTCCTGTGGCAATATTGCGCGTACAGTTTTTGAAAGCACCTCCTATTTAGCAACACCCATGAAAATAGCTAAAACTTCATTTAAAATGAATTGCTTTTTTGCTGTACCCATCTCTACTGCATACTACCTACCACAACAATTAGTGCAGCACAAATAGTTGAAAACACAGCTCTGGAAAATGGATTGTTTTGAAGAGATGCAGTTTTTAACCGAAAGAAGATGAGCAAATACGCAAAATATATTATGTTATGTAAACAGAGGTGACCAAGTATTGTCTCTGTTGACTTATCTTAAGCAGGCAAACTGGTATTTTGAGGCATACTCCTGCTTTTAAATTTCTACCACAGAAAGAATAAGTCATCTGCATAACATAAGAATTTACCTGAATGCTCTTCACACCAGCTCTGCAGAAGTACTTCTTGATCTCTAAATCAATTTCACAGTTGCCTACAAAACTAAAACAGGAAACATATACACATTAGGAATTTCAGTTTAGTTGCTGGAAATAATAATGCATCAGATGATGTTTAAGAGCCACAGAATACCAAACAAGACAACAAAGATGAGTGTTGAGCAGTGACCAGAAAACACCTGAATGGCAAAGCACTCTCAACCTTGACATGAGTTGGCTAGGTAGACTGGCACATACTGCGGAATTGGGAAAAATTAATACCTCAGTTTCATGACTTAGGAAGGGGGTCTTGCATAAACAGTGGACTGGAGACGTCTGGGGTAGAGGAAGAAGTTTTGAAAGAAAATAAATCTTATATTCCAACCAGTCCAGACTTCTATTCTTAAGCACAAAAATAACGGGTACAGTTATAAACTTTATTACATATTTCTGCCTTTCTTTGAATTGAAAAAAAACAAACATGACAGCAGATAAAGAATGTAAGAATTTCAGGTCTGTCCAGTATTTCTGTGTGCTGCCATAGCCCCTTTCATCTGTCTCTACTTTTACCATTTCATAACTGAGGCTTCTCTAGGATTCTCCCATACCTTTTGAAATATGTTATTCTCGTTTTCACCACCTCCCTTGCCACAGCTTCCAGGTTTGTGAATTTTAGGTAGTCTGGTGAAAGTAGCAATACAGGGGCAAAATGGTATCAGGTATTCTAGATGAGACTGTAGCCAGTTTGGAGATGCGCTAACAACATTTTTCAGTAGTTTTATATAGTCCCGTGCTGGACCCTTGTTATCTGGGTTGCCTGGGAACCCAAGCAAACTGATTATATTTGGTATTGGCATACTAACAGAGAAGTATTTGGATTACCAGAAAAAATGTACAAGCCATAAGAAGAAAAAAAAAAAAACAAATAACGTTTTAAAAGAAACTACAGATTTTCTCGACAATTTAAGGAGCATCAAGCAGTAGGGGCAGACTGACCATTGGGAAATAGGGCAGTGCCTGAGGGTGCACAGCAGAGAATGACATGGGGACAAAGTTTGTCCCCGTCCCTGCCAGCCTCATCCCCATCCCCGCAGTGTCGAGAAGCACTGTAAGTTACTGAGTATTGGTCAACCAAATGCACTCTCTCACATTAAAGACTAGTTCAAACAAGCTAATGAGGTCCAACTATATTGGTTAGAGGGATAGCCATCTGCTCATAACATAATTGCTATGATTTTAATCCATGGATCAATAAGTCATCATGTTCATGGATTATTCATGGATGAATAAGTCTTCATGTTCAATTGTAAAGTGCTGCGTACGACTGGTAGCGCTATAAAAGTGATTTATAGTAGTAGTAGTAATTCAAGGTAGTTCTCCTTTCTTCCACAGTACTTCCCGCAATTGTAAGGCCAACAAAATGCTTTCATGAAAATGCTATGGGTCAACTACCGATGTACCTGCAGATTTTTCATTAATGTTAAAGGAATTAAAGTGCAGATTTTTCATTAATGTTAAAGGAATTAAAGGTTAGCACAAGGTATCTGCCACAGGACCCATTTTATTCCTATGGGCCCTGCTGCAGATAACTTGCACTAATCTTTCGTTAAAAATCTTGTGAGTTTTGCTTGTGTATGTTTCAACTTAAAAAAAAAAAAATTAAAGCACCAAAAACAAGTTTCCACTGGTACCACTAGTAGTAGCATACAAAAAAAAAACCACAGCTGCCAAGTTGCCCAGTTATAGGAGGGAGGCTTTTGGCCAGTGCTGGCTTTGAACTTAAATCCCAAAGCAATGTTAATATTTGCAGCCCCAATTCTATCCACTAAAATCAGTGCTTCAGGTCCCATAATGCATCAGGATGGGTTGTCAGAAAGTCTCTCTCCTGGAACTGGGTAACATGGGAGCTCTGATAAATTGATTTTTAAAAGGTTGTCCCCAAAATCACAAGTTCATATGGTCACTGCATTATTCATTTACAGTAAAATTATTTCAACAAATTATTCCTGTAGTTCCAAGTGTTGGAAAGCACCGCACCGTTTGTTATTACTAACATTAATTATCACTGCTCTTGAAGACACAAACTAAAACCTCAAAAGATCTGGAAGCACCAGTTTAGTAAGAAATGAATGAATGAATAACTGGCACAGAAGTAGACAGCCAACTCTTCCCTAGCTTCCATCTAGTATAATCAGTTTTGATAGGTGGTAAAGAGCCCTGATCCTTAGTGCCCTAGGACCCAGATTACTGTCAGTCCATCCCTGTCATGCAGCTACCACCTGATACCCTTCTTGTCACAATTACTACTATTACTACTACTATTTAGCATTTCTATAGCGCTACAAGGCATACGCAGCGCTGCACAAATATAGAAGAAAGACAGTCCCTGCTCAAAGAGCTTACAATCTAATAGACAAAAAATAAATAAAGTAAGCAAATCAAATCAATTAATGTGAACGGGAAGGAAGAGAGGAGGGTAGGTGGAGGCGAGTGGTTACGAGTCAAAAGCAATGTTAAAGAGGTGGGCTTTCAGTCTAGATTTAAAGGTGGCCAAGGATGGGGCAAGACGTAGGGGCTCAGGAAGTTTATTCCAGGCGTAGGGTGCAGCGAGACAGAAGGCACGAAGTCTGGAGTTGGCAGTAGTGGAGAAGGAAACAGATAAGAAGGATTTATCCATGGAGCGGAGTGCACGGGAAGGGGTGTAGGGAAGGACGAGTGTGGAGAGATACTGGGGAGCAGCAGAGTGAGTACATTTATAGGTTAGTAGAAGAAGTTTGAACAGGATGCGAAAACGGATAGGGAGCCAGTGAAGGGTCTTGAGGAGAGGGGTAGTATGAGTAAAGCGACCCTGGCGGAAGATGAGACGGGCAGCAGAGTTTTGAACCGACTGGAGAGGGGAGAGGTGACTAAGTGGGAGGCCAGCAAGAAGCAGATTGCAGTAGTCTAGACGAGAGGTGACAAGGGTGTGGATGAGGGTTTTGGTAGAGTGCTCGGAAAGAAAGGGGCGGATTTTACGGATGTTGTAAAGAAAGAAACGACAGGTCTTGGCGGTCTGCTGGATATGAGCAGAGAAGGAGAGAGAAGAGTCAAAGATGACCCCAAGGTTTCGAGCTGAGGAGACAGGGAGAATGAGAGAGCCATCAACAGAAATAGAAAACGGGGGGAGCGGGGAGGTGGGTTTGGGGGGGAAAATGAGAAGCTCGGTTTTGGTCATATTTAATTTCAGGTGGCATTGAGACATCCAGGCAGCAATGTCAGACAAGCACGCTGAAACTTTGGTTTGGATGCAAGGTGAGATATCAGGGGTAGAAAGGTAGATTTGGGAATCATCAGCATAGAGATGGTAGGAAAAGCCATGGGATGAGATTAATGAACCAAGGGAAGAAGTGTAGATAGAAAAGAGGAGGGGACCAAGAACAGAACCCTGAGGTATGCCGACAGGCAGAGGGATAGAAGTAGAAGAGGATCCACCAGAGTGAACACTAAAGGTGCGGAGGGAGAGGTAGGAAGAGAAACAGGAAAGGACAGAGCCCTGGAATCCAAGTGAGGACAGGGTATCGAGAAGTATGCTGTGATCGACAGTGTCAAAAGCAGCGGAAAGATCAAGAAGAATGAGGATGGAATATTGACCTCTGGATTTAGCCAGTAATAGGTCATTGGAGACTTTAGTAAGCGCAGTTTCGGTTGAGTGGAGAGGGCGAAAACCAGATTGTAATGGGTCAAGAATAGCATGTGAGGAGAGAAAATCAAGGCAGCGGCGGTGAACAGCACGCTCAAGTAATTTGGAGAGAAAAGGAAGGAGGGAGATGGGTCGGTAATTAGAGGGACAAGTAGGGTCAAGTGAAGGCTTCTTAAGGAGAGGTGTGACCACAGCATGTGGAATCACTGTACAATATCCCTCATGCAGTCCACATAACAGCATGCTACAAATTCCTAACGACCACCCTTCCTGAACCACAAATACAAAGCAGAAACTGCTTGCTAAACTGAATGGTTTACGGCAAATTTCATTTGATACACCGCTCTTCCTTTAAGCAATAAGAGCAGTGTACAACAGTTAAAATCAAAAATTAAAAACAAGAGAAAAGAATGCCATGCCACAATAGGAAAGCACACTTAAAAAGGAAATAATGTGGGAGGGGAAAAGGGGAGGAATGGGGTAAACAAAAGAGAATCTGATTTAGAGACAATAACTAACAACAACTTATAGTAAAGCAGGAAAGACTTGCAGACATCAGTGAATCATGAAGGATGCCGACTTAATCAACTGTAAGTTAACTGCTTTCTCAAATAAATAAGTCTTCAGCACAGACCTACAATTCTGATAGGATGGTTCAAGTCTCAAGTATTGACAAAAGGGAATTCCATAGTGAAGATGCAGTGCACCTCAACCGCAACTACTTCAGATCCAATAATGACATCTATATACAGATGATAGAATTCCTATGGGTACTAGAATGGCACTCCTGCTTATAATCGAAAGAGAAAAACGCCTATATTCCGACCTAAATCGGGACATGGACGTCTTTCTCACGCGGGTGCCCAAATCGGTATAATCGAAAGCCAATTTCGGGCATTTCCAACTGCACTCCGTTGCGGGAACGAATAAAGTTGATGGGGGCATGTCGGAGGCGTGGTGAAGGCGGGACTGAGGCGTGGTTATCGGCTGAGCAGAGATGTGCGTGCTCGGCCAATAATGGAAAAAAGAAAGGCGTTTTTAGAGAAAATTTAGGTCACTTTTGTTGGACCCGTTTTTTTCACGAACAGGTCCCAAAAAAGTGCCCTAAATGACCAGATGACCACCGGAGGGAACCGGGGATGACCTCCCCTGACTTCCCCAGTGGTCACTAACCCCCTCCCACCAAAAAAAACCGAACGTTAAACACTTTTTTTTCCAACTTGTAAGCCAGCCTCAAATGTCATCCCCAGCTCCATGACAACAGTATGCAGGTCCCCGAAGTAATTTAGTTTAGTTGGTGCTGCGCAGGACCCATGCAGAGAGGAAAAATCGGAAGAAAAAAAAAGCAAGTGCAGTCAGGGATGTCTAAATTACCAAGGTAGTAAAAGGGGGATTTGAACCAGCAACCTTCTGATTACAAGCTCAGTGTTCTAGCCAGTGCACCACACTATTCAGTTGTATAGACATCCTTCCCTTCCATTAAGTCCCTCCAAGTTTCTGTCAGCCAATCACACCGATGTCAGCTAAACGAGCTGTGATTGGCTGACAGAAACTTGGAGGGACTTAATGGAAAGAGAAGGATGTCTAACCAACTGAATAACGTGGTGCACTGGCTAGAGCACTGAGCTTGTAATCAGAAGGTTGCTGGTTCGATTCCCCTTTTTACTATCGGTTTAATTTGGACGTCCCTGACTGCACTTGCTTGCTTGTTTTTTTTTTCTTCCAATTTTTCCTCTCTGCATGGGTCCTGCGCAGCACCAACTAAACTAAAATTGCTCTGGGGACCTGCATACTGCTGTCCTGGAGCTAGGTATGATATCGGAGGCTGGCATAGAGGCATCTCAGGGGGACCAGTGCACTACGAATGCTTGCCCCTCCCACAACCAAATGCCTTGGATTTGGTCGTTTTTGAGCTGGGCCGCTTCGGTTTCGATTATCGCTAAAAAACAAAAACGCCCAGCTCAAAAAACGCCCTAATCCAATGTATTTTCGGAAAAAAAGATGGACGTCCATTTTTTTCGAAAATACAGTTCGGCCCGCCTCTTCACAGACCCGTTCTCAGAGATGGACGTTCTTACACATAGGCGTTCGCGTTTGATTATGCCCCTCACTGTGAAATGCCAACTTTTTTAATGTCAGAATTGGAGAAATTTCTTAATGGTTACCACAACAAACCTTTCAGATATGACCAGTACATAGATGATATCTTCATAATTCGTACTGAAGGAGAAGAGAACCTTAAATATTTCTACAACTCCTTCAATGCATCCCATCCCACAATCATAGTCAAAATGGACTACTTTACAGAAAAGTGTTGACATTTTAGAAACTACAATCTCAATCAGCAATGGTCATATGAAATTTTCTTCGTACAGATTCATAGTTTGTTTCTATCCTCCACATATTAAAAAAAAACAAAATTCCACCCAAGATACAGGACACTGCTGCATCTTCTCAGATCCACAAGATGAGAATTAACATCTCAAAGCTCTAAAAGAATCACTTAAACAAAAGGGCTATCATACCAAAATCATCTCCAAGAAAACTGCATCCGCACTCAAAATATCTAAGGAAAACTTACAATACTACAAGAAAAGGAAAACTGTGGAATATGTACCATTTGTAATAATATATACTCCAAACCTAGAAAACAAAGAAAATTATAAAAGATTTGCAACCCCAGTTTCTGGAGAATGAAATAATTTCCTGATTCCCACTACTAGTCTTCCAGCAACCACTGAACCTGAGTAGAATCCCAAATAGAAAAAAAATTGGCACACAACTCTTTAAGATACAATGCACATTATGCCAGCTCAAATCACTGGACCCAAGATAGGGAAAGACATTCAAAATAAAGGCTCACATTCATGCTTCTCTATAAATATAGCAAATTTGATCCAACAAAAGCAACATGAAGTGAGGCGTTACACCAGTGAAGGAAACCAAAAATTGAGGACATGTACCAATATTCATAGATCTATCATAAACTGTTAACAGAAAAACAAAAACTGGATGACAATTCAGGAAGTGAATATTTCATTAAAGGAAGATTACTCCCATAACAACATTACAATAAAGCTGCTTACAGTAAACTTCAGGAGTACACAAGTATGTAAAATATTTGAAATTAGAATGATCAAACACTGTGAAACACACTAAAGGATTCAAGATAGATATTGGTTTTCTCATCTATAATCAGACAGGGTCTTTCAACTATAAAGTGTTATTGTCCCATCTTCTCTACCTTCCTTTTCCCCCTTAGGGTCATTCCATGTCAAGTGGTCCCTGCGCGACCATCACGGATTTCGATGAAATTTTCTGTGAACATTCATACATGTCCCCAATGAACATTGGTAAAATTTTACATTTGCCGATGCAATACTTGCTGAGATATAGTAATCTGTTTGACCCCATACTACAGCCTTCTATGGTATGACTCCGAGATTTAGGCAACTTTGAGACGATGTATCTCTGGAAATATTTTGTTGAGAGAAACAAAACTTGGCCATCTTGTACAACTTTTTGCGCTCTATTAAACAATAATAAAAAAATCTTCATGAGCGATTTCCATGAAGAAAACTTGGAGCAAACTTGGTCCGAAAAATTTGCGACATGAAAAAATTGTAAAGTTTGTTTTTTATTTATTTATTTTAGATCATTTATACCCCGCTATTTGCCACTTAAAGCAGCCCCAGAGCGGCTTACAATGAACTAATAAAAAACAATTACAATGACAGTTGAGAGGGCAGAAGGGAAGGAAGGGTATATAAATACAATATTTAAAAAATAAGCAGCAGGCAGGGAAAAGAAAACAAAAAGAAGAGAAAGCAAAGAGTAAAGAGAGTCCAGAATCAGATCTTGACTTGCCGAGACATAGTAAGGCTGGAAAGCACACCATTTCCACCATCACTTTATTGTGTGCCAAAAGTTGCAGGAGACTGCGTGCCACCCTACTCCAAAACTCCAATGCAGTAAGGATCGCTGTATATCTCTGGAATTAAAGGTGTGCATGAAACCTTTGCACACAACAACTTATCAACACAAGGTTTTCGAAGGTAAAATTATGTATCATACCTGATAATTTTCTTTCCATTAATCATAGCTGATCAATCCATAGACTGGTGGGTTGTGTCCATCTACCAGCAGGTGGAGATAGAGAGCAAACTTTTGCCTCCCTATATGTGGTCATGTGCTGCCGGAAACTCCTCAGTATGTCGATATCAAAGCTCCATCCGCAGGACTCAGCACTTAGAGAATTACACCCACAAAGGGACACTCTGCCCAGCTCACCACCGCCGAAACGGGGGAGGGGAATTAACCCAGCTCATCCCCACACAAGTGGGGGAGGGGAATCCGTCCAGCTCATCCCCGCGGAGCGGGGGAGGGACACCACACCCGCCGATGCAGGGGGATCTGGCTTATCCTGCAACCGCAACCGCGGGAGGAGCTGACTGACCCTAACACCGCCGAAGCGGGAGGGGTACAAAGCTGCCCTACAGCCGCACGAAGCGGGAGGGAGTGCCGGCAGAATTTAAATCTCAATCCAGCCCCGTAAAACGGAGGGGAGAGGAATGCAGCAGCTCACTGTAACACAAACTCGTCTCAACTCTTGAAGAATCCAAGTGAAAGAAGAACTTGAATACGAAGTCCTCCTGAAGTAACTGAAGGCTAAACTTGAACCTAAAATTCAACCAGAATATAAACAGTACAGATATCTGGGAGGGGCTATGGATTGATCAGCTATGATTAATGGAAAGAAAATTATCAGGTATGATACATAATTTTACCTTCCATATCATCAAGCTGATCAATCCATAGACTGGTGGGATGTACCGAAGCAGTACTCACCCAGGGCGGGACATAGAAATCCCTGACCGCAACACTGAAGCTCCAAACCGGGCCTCCGCCCGAGCAGCCACAGTCAAGCGGTAATGCCTGGCAAAGGTATGGGCCTTCCCCGCGGCCACCTAAGCCGCTGCAATGGCTTCCTTGCCCATCTTGCCACTGTAGGCTTAGAAGCCTGCAGACCCTTACGAGGACCTGTAAACAGGACAAACAGATGATCCGATTTCCGGAAATCATTGGTCACTTCCAAGTATCTGATGATGACTCGTCTCACATCCAGAAATTGATAGCAGAGTATTCCTCTGGGTAGACCTCCCTACGAAAGGAAGGGAGACAGAGCTGCTGAATCACATGGAAGCGAAAAACAATCTTGGGCAGGAAGGAAGGCACTGTGCGAATAGTCACTCCTGCCTCAGTGAACTGCAGAAAAAGCTCTCGACATGAGAGTGCCTGGAGCTCGGAAACTCTTCTGGCTGAAGTGATAGCCACCAAAAAGACTGCTTTCAACGTCAGGTCTTTCAGAGATACCCTCGACAGGGTTCAAAAGGCGGCTTCTGCAATGCTCTTAGCACCAGGTTGAGATTCCACGCAGGCACCACTGAGTGCAGAGGAGGGCGCAGGTGATTAACTCCCTTGAGAAAGCGCACCACATCTGGCTGCGAAGCCAGGGAAGCACCCTTCAGGCGGCCCCTGAAGCAAGCTAGAGCCGCTACCTGAACTTTCAGGGAACTGAGCGACAGGCCTTTGTCCAGACCTTCTTGCAGGAACGCCAACACTGAAGAAATTGGAGCAGTGAAGGGAGAAAGTGAGCCTGCTTCACACCACGCTGCAAAGATACGCCAAACCCTGGCGTAAGCAGTAGAAGTAGAGCGCTTCCTCGCTCTCAGCATAGTGGCGATGACCTTGTCTGAGAAGCCCTTCTTTCTCAGACGCTGCCGCTCAATAGCCAGGCCGTAAGACCAAAGGGGGAGGGATCCTCCATCACCACGGGACCCTGATGAAACAGGCCCTGCTCCACTGGCAGCCGCAGAGGATCGCCGACTGAGAGCCTGATCAAGTCCGCATACCAGGGACGTCTGGGCCAATCCGGACCCACCAGGATTACCCTGCCGGGATGCTTTGCCACCCGGTCTAGCACCCTGCCCAACATGGGCCAGGGCGGGAACACATAGAGAAGCTCTTGTGTCGGCCACTGTTGGAGAAGAGCATCTACTCCCAGGGATCGAGGGTCCCGTCCTCTGCTGAAAAAGCGCGGCACTTGACAATTGGCCGATGACGCCATCAGATCTAGGCTCGGCTGGCCCCAGCGCTTCGTGATGCCCAAGAATGCCTGAGCAGATAGCTGCCACTCTCCGGGCTCCAAGGTATGGCGACTGAGAAAGTCCGCCTTGACATTCATGACTCCGGCAATGTGGGCCGCTGACAGCTGTTCCAGGTTCGCTTCCACCCACTGGCATAGATTCATGGCCTCCTTGGCTAGAGGGGCACTCTTGGTACCTCCCTGGCGGTTGACATAGGCCACAGCCGTGGCATTGTCCGACAGGACCCGTACAGGCTTCAACACCAGTACCGGGATGAACTCCAACAACACCAACCGAATGGCTCTGAGTTCCAGGAGGTTGATAGACCACTTGCCTCTGCAGGAGACCAGAGCCCCTGCGCTGTCCTTCCCAAGCAGTGGGCTCCCCAGCCCATCAAAGAGGCGTCTGTCATGACGACAATCCACTCCGGGGTCACCAGAGGCATCCCTGCAGACAACTTGTCTGTCTGCGTCCACCAGCTCAGCGCCTTGCGCACTGCTGGGTCCAAGGGAAGGCGCACAGCATAATCCTCCGACATCGGAGTCCAGCGCAGCAGCAGAGATTGTTGTAGTGGTCTCATATGAGCCCTGGCCCAGGGCACTACTTCCATCGTGGCCGTCATAGAGCCCAACAGCTGCACGTAGTCCCAAGCCCGAATAGGAGAGGCTACTAGGAACTAGTCCACCTGAGCCTGAAACTTGACAATCCGATTGTCCGGCAGGAACACTCTGCCCACTTGGGTGTCGAATCCAACTCCCAGATACTCCAGGGACTGAGTCGGGCGCAGCTGGCTTTACTCCCAGTTGATGATCCACCCCAGGGAGCTCAAAAGAGCAACCACCCGGTTCACAGCTTTGCCGCACTCTGCATAAGAGGGGGCTTGGATCAACCAGTCGTCCAGATAAGGATGGACTTGTTCCTTCCTCAGGAAGGCCGCGATGACCACCATTACTTTGGAGAAGGTCCGCGGAGCAGTAGCCAACCCGAACGGGAGGGCTCTGAACTGGAAGTGTCGGCCCAGTACTGCAAAACGCAGAAAGCGTTGATGAGGAGGCCAGATGGGAATATGCAAGTACGCTTCCTTGATGTCCAAGGATGCCAGGAACTCTCCTGCCTTCACTGCCGCTATAACAGAGCGGAGGGTCTCCATGCGAAAGTGCCGAACTTTCAAGGCCCAATTGACCCCTCTGAGGTCGAGGATAGGCCGGACAGAACCTCCTTTCTTTGGTATCACAAAGAAAAAGGAGTAACATCCCTTGCCAAGCTGATTTTCTGGCACCGGAACGACCGCACCCAGGCGGATCAGATTGTTCAAGGTCTGCTGCACTACCACAGCTTTGACCGGAGACTTGCAGGGAGAGAGTACAAACCCGTCTTTTAAGGGTCGGCAGAACTCTAGCTTGTAGCCGTCTCTGATGACTTCCAGCACCCAAGCGTCTGAAGTTATTGTGGTCCACTCGCCCATAAACGAGGACAGCCGTCCTCCAATCTGCACTGGGGCGTGGACCAAGGCCCCGTCATTGGGTACGAGACCCTGGGGGAGGACCGGAGGGAGCACCTCCGGGACGGCGGTCTCTGCGAAAGGAATGCTGCTTGGGGGAGAAGTTCCTCTTGAAGGAAGAGGGGGCAGAGGAGCCCGACCTGCCCGGGCGGTACCGACGGGCTTCCTGAAACCGTCCTCTGGAGGTACCAGGGCGAGTAGTAGCCCGAACCCTGACCTCTGGTAACTTCTTGCCCTTAGACATGCCGAGATCGGTCACGATTTTGTCCAGCTCGACCCCAAAGAGCAGCTTGCCTTTAAACGGCAATCTAGCCAGGCGGGATTTAGAGGCGTGGTCAGCAGACCAATGTTTCAGCCAAAGCCACCGCCGCGCAGAGATTGTCTGAGCCATGCCTTTAGCTGAGGCCCTCAAGACATCATACAGCAAGTCTGCCAAATAGGCTAAGCCCGATTCCAGGGCCGGCCAATCAGCCCTCAAGGAAAGATCCGAGGGGAAAACCCGCTGCACCATAGTCAGGCACGCCCTGGCCACATAGGAGCCGCAAATTGAGGCCTGCAAACTTAAAGCAGCTGCCTCAAAGGACGACCTTAAGGCCGCCTCCAATCTTCTGTCTTGGGCGTCCTTTAGGGCCGTGCCACCTTCCACCGGCAACGCCGTTTTCTTAGTCACCGCAGTGATTAAAGAATCCACGGTAGGCCACAGATAGGCCTCACGTTCACTTTCAGTCAAAGGATAGAGGCGGGACATAGCCCTAGCCACTTTAAGGCTCGCTTCCGGGACATCCCATTGAGCCGCAATTAAGGTGTGCATGGCAACATGCACGTGGAAGGTTCTAGGCGGGCGCTTCGTCCCCAGCATAATGGCAGAGCCAACAGGGGCTGAGGGAGAGATGTCCTCCGGAGAGGAAATCTTCAAAGTGTCCATGGCCTGTACCAACAGGTTGGACAAATCCTCTGAGCTAAAAAGCCGCGCTGCAGAGGGGTCATCCGCTCCATCCGAGCGGGGATCCGTCTCCTCCAAGGAATCCGCAAAGGACCGTTGGGAGACCTCAGATACGCTGCCCTCATCTACATCGGAGGAGACAAAGTCCTCCAAGGCCTGGGAATCAACCTGAGGGCGTTTACCTCTGGGAACCTCAACCTCTTTACCAGACGAGGGAGCAGGGGCAGCGTTTTGCATAAGGAAGGCCTGATGCAGCAGCAAAACAAACTCGGGGGAGAAACCCCCCAGACTGTGTACTTCCGCAGCCTGGGCAACAGCCCTAGACGCACCCTCAACCGGCGCTCGCAAGAGCGGGGGAGAGACATGCTGCGCATCCAAAATGGCGTCCGGCGCAACACTCCGCGAAGAAGGCGCGCGGGAAGAACGGCGTTTAACTTTAGCCGCTTTTGTGCCGTCGCCCAAATTAAGGGCGTTCATGGCATTAATGTCTCCAACCTCAAGGGCGGCCCAAGAAGAAGCCGTCCGAGCCGCGTGGCCGGCCAAGATGGCGGAGGCAAGGAGCGGGGGATGGGCGTTTATGGCGGGAAAAATCGCCACGCCGGAGGAAGGACCGGGACATTCATCGGCCACGAAACTGTCACCCAACAAGGGCGAATCAGGCTTTAAGACCCCCGCATCCCCTCTAGAAGCGCCCAAGCGATCCGGGGAGCGACTCTTTACGCCCTCGCCCTCCGACGCCATATGCCACGTGGAGATAAATCGGGGAACCCCCTGCCCGCAATAAAAAGGTAAAAATTACCTGCTGTCCGCTCCGAGCTGTAACGACCTGGTGTCCCAGTGAGTAGCTGCAATAAACGTTTAAATAAACGTCGAAATAAACGCCTTTAAGGACGTTCAAAAACATTTTTTTTTTTTTTTTAACGGAGCCAGCGGGAGGGGGGAGAAAAGGAGGGACCTGGCACCACCAGATTTGCACTTGCTCAAAAGAGCCCTCAACCCAGGCACTCAACAAAACCTAAAAATTAGGCTTGGAGGCCTAGCCAGAGCTGCTGCTGTGTGTGACCACCACCTGCTGAGATAGAGAACATACTGAGGAGTTTCCGGCAGCACCTGACCACATATAGGGAGGCAAAAGTTTGCTCTCTATCTCCACCTGCTGGTAGATGGACACAACCCACCAGTCTATGGATTGATCAGCTTGATGATATGGAATATAAAATTTCATTCTCCTAATATTTTCCATTAGTTCACAAATTGAGTGTAAAGTTGATGATTTTTGCAAAAACGCCAAAAATAGGGTATTTTTAGCCCACTTTTACGAAAAAAGACCTTCTGGAAACTCTTTTTAATCATTTTCATTAGAAAGAGCATGTTTCAAACCCCTTAAAACAGTAGGGTTGGTTTTTCATCGCTGGCACATAAGGCCCTAGAAAGAGGGACAAAGTTGAGGACGTTGCTATCGCAACATCATATACTTCAACATGAGCTCTGATGATATGTGAAGACAGCAGCCTTTTGTGGCTTCTAGTGAGGCCTGATTTATTATAATACAGAAATAAATATTTTTGACTGAATTTGCTAAAGTTGCCTGACACAATAAAAGCATGTGCCGTGCAAGCTTCATAATCGTTTATATTTAATACCTGACCACCTTCTGATTAAATGCCCACTTTCAACAATGAAAAATTCCTGATTACTTGCAGAGTGGGGAGAAGGCTTCAAACACACTACTTCCTCTGACAGCTAAAAGAGTTCACACTAAACATATTCATACAAACGACTATTATAAGATATAACTTACTAATTTGTCTTACTGACTAGACTCATAGGGGCCCTTTTAATAAGCTGCCTTAGGTACAAACGCATGCCTAACACAGCTAAAAATGGAGTACCATGGTATGCACTCAGGTGTCCTGTGGTAATCAAATGTGCACACACTAACCACAAACTAAATAATTTTTCCAATTTTTTTTTTTTTTTTTTTGGGGGGGGGGGGGGGGGGTAATGTCAAGGACAGAAAGTGGGTGTTCCTGCGCTAATCAGTTAGCACCTAAATTACCACATGCTAACTGGTTAACGCAAATTTACCGTGTGAACCCTTACAACCTACAAAATGGGTGACAGTAGTGCTCAAGCAGTAATTTTAGAAAATGACCATACACTAATGGCAACATTAATACAGAAAAATAGGAAAACGCCATTTTTATTGCTGTGGTAAAAAGGGCCTTAGTTCCCAGGAAAGAGACAAGAAAGGGCAC
The DNA here is from genome assembly GCF_901765095.1 of Microcaecilia unicolor. Taxonomy (NCBI): domain Eukaryota; kingdom Metazoa; phylum Chordata; class Amphibia; order Gymnophiona; family Siphonopidae; genus Microcaecilia; species Microcaecilia unicolor. Next base: position 81,248,611 of record NC_044031.1, read on the forward strand.
ACTAAGGCCACTTTTTGCCACAGCTTTGTATAAGGACCCATTAAGAGTCTTGACTTTGTTTAAAGTACATGATTTATTCTCTTCCTCTTAAAGCTTCATCACTTAGACTTCATGAAAGCAAAATTAAAGGGGTTTTTTTTTGCATTTTTTTCCCAAAAGAGACATGTACTTAAAAAAATAAATATATATATTTAATTTTATTTCATATTTTATATTTAGAAAATGTTTAGACTTTATATTCCACTGATATCTGAATGTTTCTGAGTTCTCTCTATTCTTTCTGGTTTATTAGGTATTCTATCCTGTAGTTTATTTCTTTTGTAAACCACTTCAGGACCATTTTTTAAGGGTAGAAGTGTTTAACATAATAATACAAGTATACCACTTGAAAAAGAAAAAATTACAAGCAAATAAGAGAAAGAGAAGAATGTGCAAAGCAAATCAGGTAATAAAACACTATAAAATTTCCTACTGGTCCACAATTATAGGGCTCAACTCAGGCACAACTCAAAAGAATTTAAAAGAGAAAAGAAGAAATAGAACTAATGAGGACACGCCTCCATCCAATTGCCCGGATATTCACAGAACCTCTACCAATGGTTCAGCTACATTCCCTTGGTGTCCTAAAGCCACACTTGCTGAACTTTATTTGCTAGAAACAGTTCATTTTTTAGGCTCACAGAAAATATAATTCAAACCAATCCTCTTGATCAGACAATTGCAAGGAAAATGGAAAAAGAAAAGGTCACTCAACTGTATGAACCTAGGATGAAAATAGAAGTAACTGTTTTTGTCCCTTCTGGGTGGTTTTAAAAACATCTGGAAATACACATACACAAGACGTCATACAAATACAATCTTTAACCGTGAAGAACATTTTTAACAGCTAGTCTCTGTCTGATTCCACTGCCAAAGTGACCAAAAGTGTTGCAGTAACCTGTCCTGCAGAACCAGATATCTAGCTAGAAAATCCATCAGGTCTAAAGCATTCAGCAAGATCTCGGGAGTTTGTATGTGATGCCCAGTCTCTTACCTTTTTGCAACTGGCAAATAAAACAATCTGAAGTAGAGGTTCCCAAACTGTGGGCAGTGACTCCAGTTGGGGTCGCAGGCAGTCAGTACAGCATTAATAAATCATGACCTCTTCTCTCCCACTACCACTGCCACCAGGCACAGCCTATTAGAGTCAGTGGCAGCAGTAAAGCTAACACCAAGCCACATTGGCCCCTATCCCTGTATGCAAAGCTGATAGTTCTGCCTGTCCGCCCCTCCGACACAGAAAGTTTACATCAGGGAGGCAGGAACGGCAGAACTAACAGTGCTGCATACGTTACTTTTACAGCTGTTGCCGCCGCATACACAGGAAGACAGCAAGGGTTGGTGGAGGGAAGAGAGATTGAGAACGAGAAAGATGAAGCAATGCTGGGGATGGAGAGACAAAGAGGAGGTGCTGCACAGCAAGAGTCAGAGAAAGAGAGTGAGGAGGCTGCATGCCAGGGGCAAACATAGGGAAAGGGGATGCATGGCAGAGACAGAGAGAAGATGTTGCGTGGTAGGGAGAGAGAGAGAAAGAGAAAGAATGAAGAAGCTGTAGCATGGTAGTGAGCACAGAGAGGAGATACTGCATAGGATGGGACAAAGAGTGAGAAAGATTGACTGTCAGCTTTGGAAGAGATGAGACAAGGAGTAAGTGTTGGGGGGGGGGGGGGTGCTGAGGGCATGGCAGTATCTATCAGAGGTTAGTGGAGGAGAGAGCGAATGGAATGAGAGAAGACGTACCTGTTCAAAGAGACTTACAAAAAGAATCCTCCTTAATGACTTGTTTCCTAATCTATACCAGAACCAACCAATATTGATCCCTTCTGATTTGATTATTTTATCATATTATCATTATTGAACATTACATTTTTTCCTACTCTCACTTGTATGCTATGTATTATCATTTTATTTACCCTATCTGTTATTCTTGTACGTTAATTGTAACAATATGCTGAACCTCTTACTCTGTTAATGGTGATGCCATTGCTATATAATGTAAGCCACATTGAGCCTGCAAATAGATGGGAAAATGTGGGATACAAATGCAGCAAATAAATAAATAAATAAATAAAGATGAGTCTGGAAAAATAAGCTTGAAGAAAGGGAAGAGATAGGGAATAAGCCTAGAAAAGACCACAATGAGCAGCTCTGCCTGGGGGTGTGGGTGGGGAGGTGAGAGAGACAGAAGGAAGGGGGGAGCTGAGCAGTGGATCTGGGGGTGAGGGCAAGACAGGAGAAAAAAAAGGAAAAGAAAGGAGTAAAGAAGAAAGACTGGAGGGAAAAGAAAAAGGGGAAGGAAGTAAAACCCCAAATACACTCAGTGGTACACTTGTCCACACAAAGCACATGTATACACCGACCCTACTTATATACTTCTAGACTTCCTCCAGTCATTCAAAAGTCAACACAGTATCCAGTCAAGCACATACCCACCCAATCAAACACCATACCCAGTCACTTTCCTTCCCCCATCAAATCCATTCACTTAATCACATACACACATCCTTGTATTCATTCAGGTACATGATTACAGAGACTTCAACAAATGTCTGTAAACACCCTCCCACCCCTCTATCCACAGCTCATACCTGCAACCTATCCTCCAACCGTGCATCCCACCCACATCCACTTCCACTCTCAATGACAGAATGAGCTTGGAAATTTTGAGAATGAGGGGATGAACCTGTGGAAGTGAACTTGAGGTGTGTGAGAGAGGTGTTAAATTGTGATGAGAGTGGATGAGTGATCTAGTATGCGGGCAGGTGAGCCTGCGGTGGAAGAGTTAAGAGTACAAGGGGGACAGCCTGAAGGAGGGCAAGAGGTAGATGACAAGTGGACATAAGGGAAGAGGAGGGAAGGTAGATGCATAGCACGGATGGAAAAGAATGTCACATATGAGAGGGGAGGGTAAGGGAAGAAAAAAACAAAATAGGTATGAATAGAAACACACTGTTTAAATGTCCCAATTTCCTGACCATAATTTCTCCAAACTTATCATTCATTAACTGAAGTTAATATCAACTACAATTTGTTAATTCTTATTTTCATACATCTTAAGACAATTTAAAAATACTGCTAATCTCTCCTCACAACCATACAAACAGGAGAGAAGGAAATTCTGTAAACACTGACAATACAAACTTGACATGCACAGTGGAGCCCTTGCTGAGGACTGCATGCCTAAATATTATGAAACAAGTTCAGAAGCAGGTTTCCAGCAATGAATGTGGTGACCTCTCTTTGGGGGGTGCACTCTGATTGTGCAACTTCATCATTGATGCTTGGCTTCTCTTTATAACACTACTTAAAAGAGTTTGCTATGTATGTGTCTTTAGTGTGGGTCCCTGAAGATGAGCTGGTATCTGTGCAGTTTATAAACTGCTCACCTTACTGACAAGCTCTCCTCTATAAGCTTCTCTCTGCATGCTTGGCTTTGTTTAATTTTGCAGCTCTTAAAAAAAAAAAAAAAAAGCAAGACTCCTGAAAGAGCAGCAGGATCAGATGCTCTGTCAATTTGTGATATTTCCTATGACTTTCTTTCTAATACTAAATATAGCATATAGGGTGCATTTTGCTAAAGACACTTTGATAGAAAAATTAATTATCCTTATCAGCACTGTTATTACCACTACTGTTCTTTCATTTGTAAAGCACTACCAGGTGTATGAAGTACTGTAGACACACAAGAAAGAAAGTCCCTGCTCCATACAGCTTTCAATACAATGAAGACAAATATATATAACAAGAGAATCTAGTAGAATGCATTATAAAAGAGAGATGGTCAAAACATAAAAACAACCTTCAAAAAGGTGAGTTTAATTCAGATAGGAACAGAAAGGGAACATGACACACTGGACTTAGGAAGTCTGCTCCAGGTAAACAGCTCAGCAAGGCTGGAAAAAAGTGGAACGCAAAATGCCATGGAGGAGAAGAGCACAAAGTGGCTTGCCAGATGGATGGAGTTCACAAGGAAGAGTGAAGAGAATATAATAATCACAAGTTGCAGAGTGAATGCATTTGGAAACCAATAAAAGTTTGAACTCTACAGAGAAGTGGATGGGGAGCCAATGTAAAGACTTGAGGAGATGGGGTGAATGGTAATAGCAATACTCAAGATAGATAATTTGTGTAACTGAATTTTGAACCCTGCAAAGTTGATATAACCTAATTAAAAATGCTGCCTAAAAAATATATATCAAACATACATCTAACAAGTTCTGAGGGAGAATATATCCCCAACTGGAAACTCAAGGCATGAGGACTTCATGACAGGCAGCTATCACAAACTAACTGAGCAGTCAGTCACTAAGAAGCAACATCTCAGAGTCAATGCTCCTCATCACTGATGCAGCCTGCAAAGATGGAAAAGTACAGACTGAAGCGGGAATGGAATGTTGTAGCTCAGGCAGACAACAGACAGAAGAGAGTCGATGAGAACTGTCTGCCTGATCATAAAGTGAGACAGGTAAAAAATAAGCCCCCCCCCCCCCCCAAGTAAGTCTGGTCAGAGAGAAAGGAAAGCCAGAATCCCTTGAGAGTAGCAGAAGTGCCCTAGGAGGTCCTCCTAAGGGCATAAAGGAATCAAGGAAGGGATAGAAACCCAGAAGTCCGGTCCTTTACCCTTCCTAAACTGGGACCAAATAGAAGGAAGGGCCAACTCCCCAGACTTCCAATGAGAACTGAAGTACTATGGACAGTCTGAAATAAGGTTCCCACAGAACAAGTCATGGTAAAGAGAGGAGAGAACACCACTTAGGGTGGAATTAGATACATATCATAGGGTGGAACCAACCCCAAGACCCGAAACTGACAAACTGAGATGTGACAATACATCAGAAGAAACTGCGCCTCACAGACAGATAAGGGAGAAGACTCTGCAAACCAAACTACACCCTGCAGCAAAGTGATAGCAGCACCATGCAGGAAGAGGGAGCTTCGTTCCACAGATCGAGAGAGAAGCATATCCCAGAACCAAATAAGGGAGCCACATGCTTTGTCTGAAAAGGACAAAGGTCTGCTGGATGAGAAGAAAATATGCAAAGCAGGTAGAAAAGGAACTGTGTCATGATCATAGAAAGGGAGCAGAGTCCCACATTCATATACTGAGTGGGACCCAACCATTATAGATGGTGGAGACTCTCCCTTCAGAGATGGAACCATGAACTATTGACAGAAAGGAAGTGGGATTGGCACTCAGAAACTGAGCCATGCACCACATTTACAGATGGTGCTGGGCTGCACAGCTAGAGATGGAGCAGCACTTCAAAATCAGAGTTGAGCACCACCATCAGAGACAAAACCAAGCTATTCATGCAGCAGTGGGGTACGTTCCATAACAAGAGACGGCATTGTATGTGTACACAAAGATGGGACTTCTATATGCAGATATGAAGGTATACTCACCAAGAAAATCTGGACAGAGCGGCACCTCCAAGATGGGGTGTCACCCAGCTCTATCCAGAATTTCTTCTGAAAGTAAAGGAGCATACATCCTCTAAGAGGATTCCCCCTGTTCAACTGACACCTGGTTTCAATTGGGGCAGGAGCTGGCTGAAAAGCACCACAGAGGAGCTGCACAATCCTTCAACTATCTGCTAAGAGACAGAGAAAATACTGTACATTCCAGGCTCCACGAAACCCTTAAGGGTATTCTAACAGCTTGATGAACAGACAAATTATTTCCACGCATGTCTGCTTTCCGTCCTTAAAGAAGTGGCTTCGGCTACACTAATCACTCGCTCCTAATCTCGTCATAGGCAAGGATGGTACCACAGTGGCCTACACCTCTTCAAAAAGCAATTACGTAGATGTGAACAGAGCAGAGTTTAAAAAGGGGTTGGACGGTTTCCTAAAGGACAAGTCCATAAACCGCTACTAAATGGACTTGGGAAAAATCCACAATTCCGGGAATAACATGTATAGAATGTTTGTACGTTGGGAAGCTTGCCAGGTGCCCTTGGCCTGGATTGGCCGCTGTCGTGGACAGGATGCTGGGCTCGATGGACCCTTGGTCTTTTTCCAGTATGGCATTACTTAAGTACTTATGTAACATATCTGGAAGAAAACCAAATCTTTCTTTTATATAAATCTAAGCTTAAGGATTATAATTACCATCTCCGTAAAGCCAAAGCCCTCTACTATGCAGACTATATCAAAAAGGCTCCGAACCTAACCAAAGAAGTTTACTCTATTTTTCATGATCTGATGATATCTCCAGCCATCCCAGGTGTCACTCCTTCTTCCCCTACAGTTGATTGTCTCTCGCATTATTTTCTCAGTTATCCACGTCCTCTCAACCACCTCTCCTCCCTTCTTTGCAACCTTCCCCCTTGCCAGGGTGTGCCTCCTGTGAATCTTTCCAGCTTCAAACCCCCCACTCCCTCTCCATTGTTCTTTCCCTCACCAAAGCCACCTATTGTGAGTTGGACCCACTTCCTTCTTCCTGGCTGAAGTGCTCTGACCTGAACATTCTTCCTCAAATGCTGTCCCTGATAAATACCAGTCTCTCTCTAGGTCAGGTGTCACTCCATTGGAAAGCAGCTATTGTTAAGCCCATTCTTAAGAAACCCTCCTTGGACCCAGTTGTTCCTGCACAATATCAGTTGGTTCCAAACCTCTGCTTCCTCTCCAAGCCCCTAGAAAGAATCATATTCATACAACTCATTTCTTTTGCTGAATAAACACTTGCCCTTCATCCTAGGCAGTCTGGTTTCAGATCACACTTTAGTACAGAAACTGTCATCACTGCGGTGCTCAATGAAATTCATACTCATGGGGATAAACACAAGGCGATTCTTGCTATCTTTCTCAGCATCTTTCGATCTTGTAGATCACTCTCTCTTGCTGTCCTGCCTTTCCTCTCTAGGTATTTCAGGTTCTATTATGTCTTGGTTCACATTATGTCTCTCTAACCATACCTACACTGTTATTACGGCTTCCTCCAGGGCTTTTTCCATGATCCTTACCTTGCGGCGTCCCGAAAGGCTCCATCCTTTCTCCTTTTTTCAACTTATTCCTCAGTCCCCTAGCAACTCTGATACAGTCCACAGGTATTTCATTTCACTTTTATACAGATGACATTCTTTTGTTTTATTTTATAAACCCATGGAACCCCTCCCTTGGGCCTCTCCCTGACTGTCTCCAACTTATTTCTGACTGGTTGCTTTACTATAAATTAGTCCTCAACAAAGACAAAATATCCACTTCGCTTCTGTTCTTTGGGATCACTTTTCAGCCAGTTGAATCTTTTAGATACCTTAGAATCATTCTTTTTTTTTTTTAATTTGTGAATTTTTTTATTGAAACAGCATCTCAACTTACAACATAGAGCCTCCAGCTCTCTAGCCTAATACAACTTATATTATAACTTAATTCTTAGCTTTACATTGCCGTTCCCTTGGAATCATTCTTGATTCTCACTTATCATTTACATCTCAGATTTTCAATGTGCGTAAAGCAGGCTTCTTTATACCTTTCACCTTTGTGCAATTCATCGCTACTTTAGCTATGAAATCTTTCACCCACTAATTCTTACTCTGCTTGTCACAAGACTAGATTACTGAAATATCATTTATTTAGGTTGCACTTATACTTCTATCAAGAAGCTCCAGTACCCACTAAACACAGCCATCGGCTACTATGCCATGCCCACCAATATGACCATATATCTCCGTTGCTACAAAAATACCACTGGTTACCGATTCAGCAACATATACTTTTTAAAATTGTTACTTCTCACTTTTAAGTCCCTTAGGCTCAGCCTACCCCATTACCTCTCTTCTCTCACTATACCCTTTCATCGGCCGGTCTTCTCCATTGACTAAATGATCACTGTTTAATCTTGCCTGGTCCTAAACTTGACCAGTTAGAATTCACTCATCATCACGCTTTTTTCTTTGCCGTCCCCTCACACTGAATTCCCTCCCACTAGACATCCATACAGAAACCTCTTTTAAGAATTTCAAGTCAAAGCTGAAGACCTGGCTCTTTGCAAAGGCTTATACATCAATCTGAGATGAAGAAATTGATTGCTGCTATCCTCCCATCTCCTCTTCTTTACCCTAGTCTCCCTTCTTCTCTTATATTTTTTATCTTGTCACTCTGAGTGTATACTCTCTCGTCCTGTCCTATCAAATTTTGTAGTTCCTGTCTTTTTTTCTACTATTTTGAATTATTGTATACCAAGAGCTACCAGTTAGAAATGATAATATAGCAAATTGTAAATAAACCATAAGGAGTGAATCACAATAACTATTTTTTTTCGGTCTCCATCCACTGGTTGATGAACATAAAGCATTCATCTGGACTGGTCTGGTCTGACAAAAAGGAAATACAAGATACCTGCCTCAGTCAGTCACTAAGCAGATTCATTCACTATCACAGGGGAGGTCTGTGAGAGAATAGGGGGAAATACCCATCCCCCAATAAAATCCATCAGAATACAGATGTGAAGAAAAGGAGGAAGTGGGTCAGTTATACTGGAAAAAAAGATGACCACACTTAAAAATAATTCGAATAATGTCTGAATAATTACCTTATCTGAAGGTCCAGGATAATCTGCCTTTTGTCCACATTTTCTGTGTACACCTTCACACCATTTATCCGTAGTGGCTGATACACACACAAAAAAAGAGATTAACAGTATTAGGTCAAGTTTAGTTTAACATGAATTTCTGAATTAGAGCTTTCAAACAATCTACAGTGGAAGAAATGTCAATTCCATCCCCTCTCAAATTTGCTGAATGATTTAATTTTAGTGAAATATCATTTTTGTCAATTTCTTTCTTTAGATGCTGGTACCAACTTTCTTGAGCATTTTGCTCATCAGTAACTCATCTTTCCTCCAACAACCTTTTCTACAAACTAGGCTTCCAGCCCTACTATTCAACTGAAACTGTACTTCGCTCCCTTCTACCTTTATTTGTGTCCAACAGACCTCGACTGCATCTGTTCTCTCTTGCTATCGTCTCCCAGAGTGAATTATGCAAATTTCTTTCTGACATTGCCTGTTTCCAGTATTTATGCACAGCCTTTTAGTCATTTCACTATTTAATACAATTCTATACCATTTCTCAGATTCAATAATAACCGTAGTGTACAGTTGCATGAACAGTAACAATCACTACAATCCTGCTAAAAATAAAGTAACAAATTAAAAATAGAAATAAACACAAAACAAGAATACCAACCCGGGGAGGAAGTGACGTCACGGGGCTGAATGGCCGCTTAAGCTACTAGCTCCCGAACCTTCCCACCTTTCTATAGCAAAAAGCGCTATATTTTCCTTCAAAACTACATTTGCAAGACTCCCGGAGACTTACCTGCACCTTGAGGGACAAAATGAGTAAGAAAACATCAGCGGTCCCGCGAGACAGCGAACGGACGGCAGTCCGAAAGTCAGCGCGGGGCTCCTCGCGCCATGCTTCCCCTGCCGCGCGGGAGTCATCGGGGTCTGATTCCGGCTCCTCACAAGTAGGACGAAGTGAGCGTGCAGCTAAATTTAAGAACCCGCAGGACTTAACAAAGTGTTTGGAGGCTATAAGGGCAGAGATTCGCGCCTCTAAGGACGAGATCCTGGAGCACGTGGACGCGCTCAGCGCTGACCTGAGAGAACTTGGAGGCAGAGTGGAAACGCTCGAAGAGCGAGTCGACGAACAAGCGGAAAAACATGAGAGCATGGAGGTGAATGTGGCTAAGTTAGCTGCACAAGCTGAAGATTTGAAATACAAACTCGATGATATAGAAAATCGCGGACGACGCCAGAATCTTCGATTTCGAGGAGTGCCTGAAAATGGCGACAAAGAGAACGTTCCAGCCATAGTGCGGGCCTTATGCGAGCAACTCATGGGCGAGACCTTTGATGCGGACATGCTGGGAATAGAACGTGCACACAGAGCTTTGGGTAAACCCAGGGATAATAAACCAAGAGACATTGTAGTACGTTTTTCCACCTATGCGGTTAAAGATCAGCTATGGCAGAGAGCTCGTCAGAACCCGGTTCTACAACATAAGGACTCTCGAGTTTATATCTTCCAAGACCTCTCATTGTTTACTTTAACTCAGAGGCGAGCAATGAAGCCAGTAATTGAGATTTTGGTGAAAGAGAAAATTGCATACCGATGGACTTTTCCCTTTGCAATCTGTTTTACCCTTAAAGGGGAACAGCTCCGCTGCCGTTCGGTGGAAGCTGCGTGGAAATACCTGCATGAGGCAGGTTTAGCTCTTAAAGAAACCTTACCGGTGGCGATGGCTCCCTCTACCAAGAAAAGGTTCCAAAAGTGGGAGAGAGTGGAGAATGCAGCGAGCAGCCAAACTTGAGACTGGTAGTTGATATGGTTGGATAAAACTTGGAAGGCAGTTAATATGCAAAGGATGCTTGACTTGCTCAAATTTATATGTTTTGTGAGTTATGAAAGCAGAAGGATAATGTAAAGATTAAATTAGAGGTGGGAGGGGGAGGGGGGTTGGAGGGTTTGAGGGGGTATGCATTTGGTTCCGGGGTCATTGTTCCTCTGCTATCCCATACAGTGGCGCAATGCGCTGTTTGGTGGGGGGATGTTAGGGAGGTGGGGAAATGTGGGAGGGAGGGAGTGGGTAAATAACAGACAGACAGATCAAGGGGAGAGAAGGGGGTCAAGGGAAATAGGGGAGCAGCAAAAAATCTATTTGTCCAGCGAGTGTTCCACAAAGAGTGAGGTAGATGGTTGACTTTAAAATTCTCACATATAACATCAAAGGTTTAAATACCCCATTTAAAAGACATTCCTTATTTAAGGAATTGCAGTTAATGGGTCCTCAAGTGGTATTCTTACAAGAAACTCATTTACATAAAAAGCATGAACATTTGCTGACCTCTATGCAATACCCAAAAATCTTTTATGCTTCTGATGTGAAAGGTGTTAAGAAAAGGGGAGTGGCTATAATGTTCCACAAAAATGTACAGATGCAACTTCTGCACTCCAAGAGGGATGCTGAGGGTCGTTTTCTATTCTTGCATGTTAAGCTGGATACTAAGGAATATACGCTGGCGAGTGTCTATGCTCCCAATGAACGACAGGAGAGATTTTTCCTACACCTTCAGAAGGAGTTGCAGAAGTTTGCTCGGGGTAAGGTGATAGTGGCGGGGGACTTTAATGCTACTATGCAGCCTAGGTTGGATAAGACCACTGCACCTTCCCCTAACGATTGTAGAATCTCCAAAGCCCTGGGGAAGTTTGTAACGACTATGGGACTGTATGATGTATGGAGACTTGACCACTCGGGGGGAAGAGATTATACATTTCATTCACATGTGCATTTCTCTCACTCCCGACTGGATTATATTTTTTTGGATAAGGGCTTCTCAGAAGAGGGGGGGGGGATCATACATAGGACATACGACAATTTCAGACCACGCCCCTGTGTGGACAATAATTACTTCATTGAAGGAAGAGACGCGTGATAGAAGGTGGACTTTTAACAACTGTCTACTACAGGACCCAGAAATTGTAACTAACTTTCGTTCTGTGTTGAAGGAGTACTTTGATATCAACCTGGATTCAGGGCCAACACTGGGTATAGTGTGGGATGCATTTAAGGCTGTATCTAGAGGTTATTTCATAAAATGTGCAACCCAAAGATCTAGAACCCATAAAGTAAGATTAGCTCAGTGCATGGAGCGGTTAGGCGCCCTGGAAGACAGGTATAGAGCCCATGGCTCAGTGGCTGACTTCCGCAAACTGCAAGCAATAAGATTGGAGCTCGCAGCTTTACATGATGAGACTTTGCAGTTTGTAAATGCACGCCTGCGACAAGTTCATTATGAATTTACAAATAAACCAGGCAGGTTGCTGGCCACTAAATTAAGGAAAATGAGGGCAGATAGACACATCCTGAGAATGAAAGATGCTAGGGGTTCCATGCTGCACACATCAGATAAGATTAGAGAGCGGTTTGCCCACTTCTATGAGAACCTTTATAAGGAGGATGCTGCTGTACAGACTGAAGCCATTGACCAATATTTGGCAGACCTGGGTATGTCGGCGCTGACTGACTCTCAGAAAAAAGTGTTGGAAGCCCCGGTGACAGTGAAGGAAGTAATTCGAGTTATTAAAGCACTCCCAACGGGGAAAGTACCGGGATTAGACGGATTTACTAATGAGTTTTTTAAGCTTTTTGGGGGAGAATTGGCACCCTATTTGACGTTGGTTGTTAATTCGGTACGTGAGGGTGCGCCTTTCCCGCCATCGATGATGGAAGCATGGGTGGCGGTGATACCAAAGCCAGAGAAAGATAATACGGAATGCGCCTCTTACCGCCCCATCTCGATTCTCAATACCGACGTAAAAATATTGGCCAAGACCCTGGCAAATCGATTGGGTGATATGCTGCCTAGCCTGGTGCACCCCGACCAAGTTGGTTTTGTAGCAAACAGACAGGCCCTGGACAACATCCGTAGAACACTGGATTTGCTCTTTGTGGCTCGGTCGAGGGCCTTGCCAGTGGTTTTACTGGGATTGGATGCGGAGAAGGCCTTCGATCGAGTCCACTGGGGGTATCTGGATAAGGTTTTGAATAGAGTGGGAATTGGTCCTTATTTTAGAACATGGATTCAGGCACTATACACCTCGCCTCGGGCCTGTGTAAGAGTGAATGGTGGTAATTCGCAAATGTTTGAATTGGGCCGTGGCACTCGTCAGGGATGTCCTCTGTCGCCTCTGCTGTTCGCTTTGGCGATGGAGCCCCTGGCGGCTGCCATTCGGGAGAATGTAGATATATCTGGAGTGCGGGTGAGGGATAAGGAATATAAGATTGCTCTATTTGCGGATGATGTGCTCCTGTCCTTAACTAATCCAGTGGTTTCCCTTCCAAACTTAATGAAAGAGATAGGAACCTACTCTAGGGTATCTGGATATAAACTCAATGCGGGGAAGTCTGTGGGATTAGCAGTGGGGATATCGCAGGAGCGTATGGAGGCGTTGAGGGCCTCCTTTGCATTTAGGTGGACTGACCGGGACATTAGATACTTGGGGGTACAGATCCCTGGGAACCTAGCGGACCTCTTTGCTGTTAACTACCCAGCTCTTCAGAAAGAGGTCCTGAGGGATTTAGACAGATGGGATTCGTTGGAATTGTCCTGGTTGGGACGCATAGCTGCACTTAAAATGAATATATTACCCCGTCTGCTATACTTATTCCAGGTGCTGCCGCTGCGGGTCCCCAGGGCATTCATATCTAAGCTTCAGGATGGCCTGATTCGCTTTGTTTGGCACCAGAACGACCACGCTTGCCAAGAGCATTCTTGTATAGAAGTAAGCGAGAGGGAGGTCTTGGAGTGCCTAACCTGTACTGGTATTATGTGCAGCGGCAGGCTAGATCGGCTGTGGAATGGTCGAAGGGCAGATCATAAGTTATGGGTCCATCTGAACAAGACTTGATTGGCTCTCGTAGACTGGGGCACTGATGTGGCTACCGGCCAAATATAGGGGACAGGTTGAACGATTTCGCCGATGTTACAGGCTACATTCTACTATTGGGACCGAATGTTCCAAGAGCGCCGACCCTCTTGTGTCGGGGTTGGCCCCGATTGTTGACAATCCTATGTTTGGCCCGGGAATGGGGAATACGGTTTTTCGTAAATGGGCTACCTCGGGTGTGGAAATGTTAGGTCAACTATATATAGGTGAAAAGTTGGTGCCCTTTGAGACATTGGTGGCGGACTATAGGCTTCATACCTGTGAACATTATGCCTATGGGCAATTGATACACTTTTTGAAAGAACCGGCATATGTGGAGTGCCGAAGGAGGGAGGTCCATCCCTTGGAAGAAGTGTGTGTGGACTCTCGCAGTACACGTGGATTGATATCTCGTCTTTATGGCTATTTGGGGACACAATTAAAACCATCCCACTTGCATCGTAGAAGATGGGAGCAGGAGCTAAATTTCACTTTACCTGAAAAGGAGTGGTTGCAATTGGAGAAGGGTATTTTGAAATCCACTATAGCAGTGGCTGTTAAGGAAAACTCGCTTAAGGTATTTTATAGGTGGTATCTTACTCCGCAACGATTGCACCAGATGTTCCCTAAGGTCACAGCGAGTTGTTGGAGAAACTGTGGAGGAGAAGGGACAATGGGCCACATTTGGTGGACCTGTCCTAAAGCAGTAGCATACTGGAGGGGAGTCCGGTCTCGCCTTCAGGCCTGGGTGGGCAGATCTGTGCAGTGGCATCCTTTAATCTTCTTATTGGGCCAGAGACCCACGGGCTTAACAAGTAGCCAATGGTATATGGTGAGAGGGGCCTTACAGGCAGCTCGTATAAACCTGGCCAGAAGTTGGAAATCTCCGCTAGTACCCTCATTGGTGGGTTGGATTACAAAGGTGCATTATATATGTGAGATGGAGCGATTGACAGCAGTTAAAAGAAAACCCTGCCTAAGTGGGATAAAATATGGAAACCTTTTTTGAACGCTTGTTCTGGATAATTACTTAATTGAAATGCAAGGGGGGGAGGGGGGAGGAGAGGGAGGTAGGGGAGGGACGGGGAGGGGGGGAGAATAAGGAAGCTGTAAGGTTCCAGAGAGGGGTTAAATAATTTTTTCAAAAAACTGTTAAATTCTGAAGTATAATTGGATGATGGGATAGTGCTGTTCTTCTTGTTTCTATCTGGTACTTGTTACATTTACTGCAGATTTGATATGGTGTGAAATGTTATGTACTGTTCTTGGCTTGCTTTGTCTAAATGACAATTAATAAAGACTTCTATAAATTAAAAAAAACAAGAATACCAACCCAAAACCTTGATGGGGAAGAAAAAAGATGCAGCAGCAAACTAACAACTATCCACCTGCCCTGCCCCCCTTCTCTTACAAATCACCTCGCCTCCACTTCTACCATTTATAAGGTGAAAAAAACATGCCAGGAACTTAGTCCTCCTCAGATTTTCCTACTGGTGTTCTCACCTCTTCCCACTTTATACACAAGGGGTCTGATTTTATAACAGGATGCCTATGTGAAGTCCAAAATGGCACCTATTTTATAAAGGGAAAGGGAAATGGGACTTGATATACCGCCTTTCTGAGGTTTTTGCAACCACATTCAAAGCGGTTTACATATATTGAGATACTTATTTTGTACCAGGGGCAATGGAGGGTTAAAGTGACTTGCCCAGAGTCACAAGGATCTGCAGTGGGAATCGAACTCAGTTCCCCAGGATCAAAGTCCACTGCACTAACCACTAGGCTACTCCTCTAGGCACCTAGAACCAGCCCTATAAAATGTAAATACCAATCCATACATTTACACCTGCTCCAAATCTGGTGTCATTTTGTGCATATAAAATATAAAATGTAAAATATATACATACAGTGCAATTCCAACCCTGCCCACTCAAAATATACCTGCAGGAATGTTTGCACATATCAGTACATGCCCTCTTCTTACCACACATTTATATGTGCATGTACTCCTGCACAATTTTATAAAAGGTCTTTTCTGTGTACAAAACAGGTTCTACATGCTGAAGAACCTTTACAATACTACAGCCCATCTGTACATTCTCTTTCTTAATTCTGGCTCTACTTTTCAATATAACTTGTCAGTTCTTTCTCTATCTCACCAAGTGTATTAATGTCTACTTCTCTGCTGTTTGAAGACTACTCACTATTGCGAGGTTAAATATGCAGAATACGGAGGTCTTTTGCCTTTCCACTTGACAAGTCACCTGCCTCCTTGATTTTCTTCCACTTCTAACTCTGTTCCTACACAGACTCTAGAATCTTTTTTTACTCCTGTCTCTCTAATATCAATGCTGTCTCTAATGACAACATTCATGCCCACTCATTTCCCATGTTTTCATTATAATTCTCACTTATCCCTCATATCATTTGCTGGACTATCATAATTCTTAATTCATCGATTTAACACCTCCTTTACTTTACCCTCTTTAACAGGTAAAAGACCTAATTGCCCAAGTTCTCTTCTAGCTTCCCAAATTTTAAAACATAAATCATAATAAAGTCAATTCTCATCATTGGCTTCTCATTACCAAGCATATCTGGTGGCTCCTTATCTTTTACAGGATTCGCTTTCCCTTGCTATCAATCCCTTCTCTCCCCTTCCTCATTCTTCAAACACCTTCTATATATACTGATTTCTTCATACAGTCCTGCTTCTCAGACCTTCTCTCTTGTGCCTCCTGAGCCCTGGAGTAGACAACTTGACAACCTTCATGCCTCATTAATAATGGAAAGCATGTCATACACTGCCAGATCTCCAGAAGAGAGACAAAAATTTAGTGAGGTACAGAAGGAAAAAGTGGAAATGGATACCAGTAATTAACTGAAGTCAAATGGTGGAAGATGCCTGACTATGGAACTTAAACAGACTTGGACTGCTTTTTATTTTAAAAAGTTGTAGTTCTGGACTATGCAAACGTTTGGTCACATGATACATAAGTGGGTTACAGTTCTCATTCACTGAATTTGACTTAGTAGCTTTCTGCAAGTTCTGCTGGCTTTGGCCACAAAACAGACACACATAGTAACATAGTAGATGACTGCAAAAAAAGACCTGCACGGTCCATCCAGTCTGCCCAACAAGATAGTAACATAATAAATGACGGCAGATAAAGACCTGTACGGTCCATCCAGTCTGCCCAACAAGATAAACTCATTTTACATGGTATGTGTTACTTTATATGTATACCCGAGTTTGATTTGTCCTTGCCTTTCTCAGGGCACAGACCGTAGAAGTCTACCCAGCACTGTTCTTATACTAAGTTCTGAAGCTAACGTCGAAGCCCCTTAAAATTTACACTCCAGCCCATCCCTATCTATTCAGTCACGATCAGGGCGTAGACCGTAGAAGTCTGCCCAGCTCCTGTTCTGTTTCCAATTACCAGCGTCGCCACCCAATCTCCGCTAAGATTCCACGGAACCATTCCTTCTAAACAATTGCTAGTTTGCCTGGGCATCGACCTAAATACTACTACACCCGGTGCAAATCCTTCTTTGTGTACAATTTGTGAAAAACATGATCTATCTGTCTATTAAGGAGGCTCTGACTCTTGTCCATCCATTGTAATCTCAAGCAGCATAGGAAGACATGTGGGTAGAACATTGATAAACATCTCATTGGGTTCTTCCCTGTATACTTCAACAAGGAGTACACATGTCCTAACATTTTGTCACACTGATTTTAATTGTTAAATTTCAGCTGTTTTTGCTTCAAAATTGTGTGATAAGGGGCCTTTAATATATTAATACACAAAAGCAGGATTATACCCAAATTGAAAGTACCAAACAAACACAAAATAAAGCAACTGGGAATATTAGCAAACAAGGCTCAAAGACAACATTGGACTAGTGATGGACATGTTATTCTTTGAAAGATGTACGTACTTCTAGCAACATATTGTTTTGATGTATTTCAATTAAGTATGTTTTTCAATTTTATTTTGTGACTAATATTCTCAGTTGTTTTGTTACTTCGTTAATATAAAGACCATGACTAGTGATGATAGTCCTGTAATACTATGTGCCTGTGTGTTGTCATTACCAGGAAGGCATCTTTCTTTCCTGGGGCTAGACCAGTGGTTCTCAAACCTGGTCCTGCAGGCACCCCAGCCAGTCAGGTTTTCAGGATATTCACAATGAATATTTATGAGAGTTTTGCATGCAGTGGAGGAAGTGCATGCAAATTTCTCATGACCATTCAATGTGGATAGCCTGAAAAACCTGACTGGCTGGGGTGCCTGCAGGACCAGGTTTGGGAACCACTGGGCTAGACAAAAACTACATCCTGCAACATACCTTTTACCTGTGTGAACTGTGCAAGAGATATTTGCATGCACTATTCTGAAAAATTAAAAAAAAAATCAGCATATTAAAATCCTGTTGGTATTAATAAAGATATTTTTTTAAAAACTGTGATTTGACAAAGAATCTCTCTCATTCTTTGTCTCTGTTAACCACTGTCAAAAGGTTTATACCCCCCTTAGTGCTATCAAATGGAACAATCTACTAAAAAAGCAAAACAAGTAATATAGAGGAGAGTTAACAGCCAAAGCAAGCTAAGGCTTATGTTGACACTGGCCAGCTCTGAAAACATTCATCCCTTTGCCACCTATGTATGTAGACAAAATAATTGTAACAGTAAACAAAAAGCCTTGGTCATCAATGTTCTAAGTGGCCAGTGATATTTAACTCAGCATACTAATAAAGTGATAATGCCTTAATTTTTGGCCATTTCTCGGAGGAGGGGAGGTCCCAATCTGTCAAGTTGTTCTCCAGAAAGAAATTAGAAAGTTTAAAGGGTCGATATTCAAAGTGATTTAAATGGCCAGGAGAGGCTCCCAATTGTTTAAATCGCTTTTACATGGCTATCTGGGGACATTCAGTGGCATTTCAGTGCTGAAAATCTCATCTAACCGACTATGCCAAAACTGGCTAGCTTGTGGGTGGAATTAGGGCAAAGCAGAAACTTAGTTGGTTAGTGGTGATTTTCAGGTCGTTAACCAGCTAAGTAACCACATAAAGTTAGGTTAATTTCCAGGTTGGCAGTCATACCAGGATGTTCAGTGCCGGGAGCTGTGCATGCCCTGGCATTGAATATCTGGAGTTAGTTCAGCCTATGGCCAAAAGCTGCTTTCCCAGCTGCTTACCGCTGCAGTCTGAATATCAACCCCTAAAACAGCATCAATCCTTTACTCTGACCAGCTCACATGCAACATCATTGTTAAGAAATAAGAGAAAAGAAGAACTGAACATGTATGGAAGGAAAGAACTCTTCAATGTCTTCAGTCTTTAGCTACAAAGCTTCATATCCGAGTACTTCTGATGAGAATCACTACAAAAAGAAAAGCTGGGCCCAGCAGGCTCTAGGCACACAATGGTCAGGATTGGTTGCAGAAAACTTACCTGATGACCCATCTCAATCTTTGTGAAGCTGAAGGTACTAAGGTGGCTGTTTGCTCCTCTCACTGCTGGCTGAATGGTTTCTCGAAACAGTTTCTCTACAAACTGGCAGATGAAAGGCCACATATGCTTCACTGTCTAAAGAAAAAGAAATATACTCTTTAAAAGTTAAGCACAGGCTATGGTGTTATTTTAACAAGCTTTTTCATGCTCAAACCAGTCTTGGTAGTAGGCTAATGCAGGTCTGAGGCACAGTGTGAACAGGTGCTCCAGTAATAACTAGTAAAAGAGGCCCGTTTCTGATAGAAATGAAACGGGCGCTAGCAAGGTTCCATGCCCCCCTCCCTACCTCCCTCCCTCTATACCTAACTCCCTCTCCTCTGAGTTCCAACCCCCCTCCCCTCCGAGTTCCAAGCCCCCCTACCTCCCTCCCTCCTCTTCGAGTTTCAGGACCCCCCTCCCCTCCCCTTCGAGTTCTAGGACCCTCCCCTCCCCTTCGAGTTTCAGGACCCCCTCCCCGTTCCATGTCCCCCCTCTCGTCCGAGTTCCAGACCCCCGCGCCTCTCTCCCCTCCGAGTGCAAGCACGACCTGTCCGCCTGCCCCTCGCCTTCCTAACTGCCAGCTGTAATTTAAAACTTGTTACCTCGTGGTCCGGCGGCAACAGTGAAGTGGAGCAGGCACGGCGCTTCAGACTGCCTTCCCTTCTGTCTCAGCTCTGCCTCTGGTCCCGCCCTCATTTCCTGTTTCCGGAAGGGCGGGACCAGAGGCAGAGCTAAGACAGAAGGGAACGCAGGCTGAAGCGCCACTCGCCTTCACTGCTGACGCCGGACCCCGAGGTAAGAATTTTTAAATTCTGGCCGGCATGCTGGAAGGCGAGGAGCAGGCGGACAGGTCGTGCTTGCACTCGGAGGGGAAAGAGAGAGGGAGGGAGGCACGGGAGTCTGGAACTCGGAGGAGGGGGGGCATGAAACTCGGAGGGCAGGGAGGGAGGGAGAGGGGAGGGGGGGAGGGGCATGGAATGGAGGGGGGGAGGGGGTGTGGGGGGCTGGAACTCGGAGGGAAGACAGGGGGGATGGGAGAGGGGTGATTCTCCCACGATTCTCTACTCACCTCCAATGGTTCTGTGGCTGGTGCTGGCTTCCCTTCCCTTTCACTGATCCGCCCTCTGACGTCATCACGAGAGCGGACCAATGGGAAGTGTGTTATGAACCCAGGCATCCAGACGTAGAACATTGGAGGTGCAAATTATTATATAGGATAGTAACAATCTGAGAATCAAGGAAGCCAGGATTCAAATTCTGCTTCTCCATGATACTCTTTGTGCCCTTTGGCAGGTCAGTTCACCCTTCATTGCCCTAGATAAAAAACTTAATTTATAAGCCATTTAGGGGAGAGAAATATCTATTGTACCTCAATATAACTCACCTACAACTTGGATTTGGAAAAACAAGTAAATAAACCAAATATTCAAATCCAAAATCCATACAACAGTGGAATGTCCATAATGGAAAGATGTGTGTTTCTTTAAGCTCCTGTGAAAGAACTTAGTAGACCCCTTGTGTGCAGAGCTGCATTAAGGCATATGTAAACTAGGCATGGGCCTAGGGCCCACAAGTTTATGGGGTCCCTGTCAGATGTGCCCAGGACTCAGGAGGCTAGGATTGCCAATTGTCTGGATTTTTTTCAGGATTCTACAGATTTGAAAATTAACTGTCTTGAAGCCAGAAGGCTGGCTAATGTGTATGGATTTTTTCCCCCCGAGATTAGACCTCTATAGCTATCCAATCCTGTCCCCTTTCAGGCTTCTCTAATCACAGGAACAAGTGGTTGAGCTGAAAGTACTGTGAGAAAGCCTGAGCCTTCATGAGGTCTTGGAGAGAGTGGTTTCGGGGGTGGGGGTGAGGAGGGGAGAGAGTTGTTAAGGATAGCAATATAAGAGGAATGGAGGGAATTGAAAGGAGGCTACTGAGAAAGAGCTTGCAATAAACACAAGAACTTTAAATGATGGTGAACACAGTTGATGATTTTTTTTTTGGGGGGGGGGCAAGGGAAGGGGGGGGATCACTGAATGATACATGGGCAGCAAGCAGCAGCACAACACCAGAACAGAGTATGTGTGTCTGAAAAGTGACAGAATGTGTATATCTCTACCTGAAGAATGACAATGGGCAGAAGTGATGGCAGGAAGATGGAGTGGAGTATTTATTTAAAGTTATTTGCAGCCTACCAATTCTACAAAATCTTATTTCAATGATAAAACATAAAACAAAATTTGGTAACTAGAGATGCACCTGGAAGGATAACAATTCTTACCAGAAGGGATCATTTGCATCTATCTAGAAAATAATCTACAGCCCTTAGCTAATGTTTCAAGTCCTACTTTAAACAAAGCATGGGAAGAGGCTTGCATATTGGTTCATTCAACCAGAAAATTTCTACCAGCTTTATAGGAAGCATGGCTAAGCTCTGCAGGTAGCCCTACCAACTAAAGACCAATGTACAGCACTGTGTCTGAACTTTCAACATATTCTAGACATGTGGGAGTACTTATCATCCATCAAAGCTCTGCCCTGGTTATCTAACGATCACAGAGCTATCAGCTTCATGTCAGAATATTTCATATGTTGCCTAGGAACTCAAATTCAAAACATGTTGATTTATCAAGGATTTTGTTCTATCATATTATACAATCTGGCGTATATCCAAGATATTTTATTTGCTAAACTCCATCTGGATGAACTCTTACCTTGTTCAGCCATTCTGTTCGTTCTGTATCTGGAAAATGAACCTATAAAAATGACAAAAGAAGTATCAGAATGACTGTTGATAAAGTGAACCTTATTTGAATAAGATATTGTACCACATGTCAGGGAGATTAAAGAACTCGCATTAACTCAAGTTGTAAAAATTATAATGAACAGTCCAAAGATTTTAAAAAAAAACAATAAATCTAAATCCTTGTTTAAGGCTAAGAGTAAACTTAAGGTTATGATATATTACCTTATTTACTTTATTTATATTTGCCTTTATTGTACACTGAGTATGGGTTTTCCCGCAAAAAAAAAAGTGTAACCCAACTCATATAAAATACCACTGCTGTTAGAGTTGTAACTGCCAACACATGCAGGTTACTCCAGTGCCTTCTTAGAAACCCATTGCAATCATACCATTCTTATTAGAGTCATAAACCCATTGGTTATCCCCAGGGTCTGAGTAATTTTTGCAAGTAAGGGATCCTCTGTGTGTTTATCTCATGGCTTTCTTAAGGGGCCCTTTTACTAAGCCATGTAAGCGTTTATGCGTGCCCAACGTGCACCAAAATGGAGTTACCGTCCAACTACTGTGTGGCTCTTGCAGTAATTTCATTTTTGGCGCACATCCGATACGCTCGTCTAAAAATATATATTTTTATTTTTGGACACGTGTAACTGACGAACGCAGTTCATTACTGCCCGGATTCTTTACCACAAGGTCAATGGCTGGTGGTAAAGTCTCAGTCCCAAAATGGTCGCGAGGCAATTCTGATTTTGCTGCATGTCCATTTTTGGCACAAAAAAAGGCCTTTTTTTTTTTTTTACAGGTGCGCTAAAAAATGGATGGGTGCGCACCCAAAACCCGTGCCTACACTTCCACAAGCCATTTTTCAGCGTGCCTTTGTAAAAGGACTCCTAAGTTTGTCACTCTTCTAGCCACCACCATTTGGAGAGGGCACTTCAGGAGTTCACTACCTTTTCTGTAAAAAAACATTTTTTTTTTTTTAAATCTTGATGCTGTTCCTGAGCCCTCTTTGGAGCATCACATCAGCTGTAGTTCTCCATCTCTCCTTCAATATACACACATGCCTCAGGTTTGCTGTGAGGCAAAAGCACTAACAACTGAACTTCCAGCATTTGGAAAGTGTCAGTACCCTACTACAATACTCCAATACTACTTTGAAGTGCCACGTTCAAAACATAATGCAGTGATTCCCAAACCTGGTCCTGGAGGCTCCTCAGATCTCTCTCATGAATATTCACTGTGGAAAACCTGAAAACCCGACTGACTGGGCAGTGTCCAGGACCAGGTTTGGGAACCACCGACAATGTGATCTTTTTTTTCTCCACACGTACAATATCTGCTTATGCTGGCACAAGGACGACCTTTGAGCAGCCCTGTAACATGGATGCCATCTACCACCATTCTTTGAAGACTTTCGTGTCAATATTTAAACTCCGTAGTTGATGTCCATTTTAAACATCAGTCACGATGTTTAAATTAGTCACAGATACTCAGTACCCCTGAATAGCCATGGAAAACGAGCAGTGCCATTGCAATCCAGAAGATAGCAATATTCAAACTGCTCCCTGAACAGCTCTCTGCATAGTTAAGACAGCAGTTTTTCTGTTCTAACTTTATCCAGATAGTTATCTGGATAGTGGTCTGAATATGGCCACTAATAGGTTAATTTCCTGCTCTACCAACACATGGCCTGGATTCAAGGTCAAATCCTGCTTGTCAGAATACGCCTTTCACTGGACATTGCTGCAACACTTGCCTGATTATATTCTTATTTGATTCTGTTTATGCAAAAGATGAAATAGACTTGAAGGAGCATGCAGTATCTGATAGGCAGAATGGCGGCAGCAAAAAGACCCTCCCGTTGCTCAGGAAACGATTCTAAAGTGCAGAGCAGGCATGAGAATGGGCAGCTGGGGAGCTAATTTTGGTGAGGCCAGGACCCTGTTGGCCTCTCCATTCCAACTCTTATATCTTGTATTTTAATAAAACTTGATATACCGCTCAACTTCACAGATCTAAGCAATTTACAAAAAAAAAATCAGTACAATTTAAAAACTCCATTAAATATGACAGGAAAGCCAAAAAAACACTCATTCAAGAAATCAATCTCTCCACAGGGAAAAGAAAAAAAAACACCATTACAAAACCATATACTCATTTTGCTGAGCAGGAATGTTAAAGTATCCTTTCAGCTCTTTTTATCTCAGTGGTAAACGCTTGTTTAAAGAAAAATGTTTGAATTAATATCTTTAACTTGTTAAAATCAGCTTTAAGTCTGATTTCCTTCCGAAGAGCATTCCATAAAACTGGTGCCAACCAAAAAAAAAAAAAAAAAAAGTTTAGTATGAGTTGACTCCCATCCTACCCTTCATAATCTTTACTTTATTGGATTTCTAGACCATTTATAACGACAAGTTCAAAGTGGTTTGCAAAGTTTCAACAGATAATAACCGAGACAGTCACTTGGGAATTACAAACAATTATATACACAGCATACATCAAACAGGCAGACAAAAAGTTACACAGTAGAATCATAGAATTTCAATATAGGAGGTGAATTATTGATAAAGCAATTTTTGTTGTCTTAAATTGTCTTCTAAAGATGGAGAAGAGGCGTCGGCCTTTGCCCGATGAAAGATGGTCCCGGCAATGAGTGCTGGTCTCAGGAGCCAGCATTAATTTAAAGAGCTCTTGGAATATGGAATAATTAAAGAATTTAAATAAGGTGGTTGATGTTCATAGTATGCTTTGGTGTTCATTTTCAAAGCACTTACACTTACAAAGTTCCACAGGTTACTAAGAAGCTTTGTAAGTCTAAGTGCTTTGAAAATACACCTCCACATGTACCATTGTTAGAAATTTAAACTGATTTCTAAAAGATATAGGTAACCGCTGATATTTTAAATACAGTGAGGTAACAATCATTTTCTTACATGACCCAATAATTGTATGGCTGCATTTGAACTGTCTGAAAATTACATTTTGAGAGTTCCATATAAAGCGAATGCTACATACCGGTAGAAGGTATTCTCCGAGGACAGCAGGCTGATTGTTCTCACTCATGGGGTGACGTCCACGGCAGCCCCTCCAATCGGAATCCTTACTAGCAAAGTCCTTTGCTAGTCCTCGCGCACCCGCGCGCACCGCGCATGCGCGGCCGTCTTCCCGCCCGAAACCGGCTCGAGCCGGCCAGTCCAGTATGTAGCAAGACAATACAAGGGAAGACACAACTCCAAAGGAGAGGCGGGCGGGTTTGTGAGAACAATCAGCCTGCTGTCCTCGGAGAATACCTTCTACAGGTATGTAGCATTCGCTTTCTCCGAGGACAAGCAGGCTGCTTGTTCTCACTGATGGGGTATCCCTAGCCCCCAGGCTCACTCAAAACAACAACCATGGTCAATTGGGCCTCGCAACGGCGAGGACATAACTGAGATTGACCTAAAAAATTTACCAACTAACTGAGAGTGCAGCCTGGAACAGAACAAACAGGGCCCTCGGGGGGTGGAGTTGGATCCTAAAGCCCAAACAGGTTCTGAAGAACTGACTGCCCGAACCGACTGTCGCGTCGGGTATCCTGCTGCAGGCAGTAATGAGATGTGAATGTGTGGACAGATGACCAAGTCGCAGCTTTGCAAATTTCTTCAATGGAGGCTGACTTCAAGTGGGCTACCGACGCAGCCATGGCTCTAACATTATGAGCCGTGACATGACCCTCAAGAGCCAGCCCCGCCTGGGCGTAAGTGAAGGAAATGCAATCTGCTAGCCAATTGGATATGGTGCGTTTCCCCACAGCCACTCCCCTCCTATTGGGATCAAAAGAAACAAACAATTGGGCGGACTGTCTGTGGGGCTGTGTCCGCTCCAGGTAGAAGGCCAATGCTCTCTTGCAGTCCAATGTGTGCAGCTGACGTTCAGCAGGGCAGGAATGAGGACGGGGAAAGAATGTTGGCAAGACAATTGACTGGTTCAGATGGAACTCCGACACGACCTTTGGCAAGAACTTAGGGTGAGTGCGGAGGACTACTCTGTTATGATGAAATTTGGTGTAAGGGGCCTGGGCTACCAGGGCCTGAAGCTCACTGACTCTACGAGCTGAAGTAACTGCCACCAAGAAAATGACCTTCCAGGTCAAGTACTTCAGATGGCAGGAATCCAGTGGCTCAAAAGGGGGTTTCATCAGCTGGGTGAGAACGACATTGAGATCCCATGACACTGTAGGAGGCTTGACAGGGGGCTTTGACAAAAGCAAACCTCTCATGAAGCGAACAACTAAAGGCTGTCCTGAGATCGGCTTACCTTCCACATGGTAATGGTATGGACTGATTGCGCTAAGGTGAACTCTTACAGAGTTGGTCTTGAGACCAGACTCAGACAAGTGCAGAAGGTATTCAAGCAGGGTCTGTGTAGGACAAGAGCGAGGAGCTAGGGCCTTGCTGTCACACCAGACGGCAAACCTCCTCCACAGAAAGAAGTAACTCCTCTTAGTGGAATCTTTCCTGGAAGCAAGCAAGACGCGGGAGACACCCTCTGACAGACCCAAAGAGGCAAAGTCTACGCTCTCAACATCCAGGCCGTGAGAGCCAGGGACCGGAGGCTGGGATGCAGAAGAGCCCCTTCGTCCTGCGTGATGAGGGTCGGAAAACACTCCAATCTCCACGGTTCTTCGGAGGATAACTCCAGAAGAAGAGGGAACCAGATCTGACGCGGCCAAAAAGGAGCAATCAGAATCATGGTGCCTCGGTCTTGCTTGAGTTTCAACAAAGTCTTCCCCACCAGAGGAATGGGAGGATAAGCATACAGCAGGCCCTCCCCCCAGTCCAGGAGGAAGGCATCCGATGCCAGTCTGCCGTGGGCCTGAAGCCTGGAACAGAACTGAGGGACTTTGTGGTTCGCTCGAGATGCGAAGAGATCCACCAAGGGGGTGCCCCACGCTTGGAAGATCTGGCGCACCACTCGGGAGTTGAGCGACCACTCGTGAGGTTGCATAATCCTGCTCAGTCTGTCGGCCAGACTGTTGTTTACACCTGCCAGATACAGTGGGGGAAATAAGTATTTGATCCCTTGCTGATTTTGTAAGTTTGCCCACTGACAAAGACATGAGCAGCCCATAATTGAAGGGTAGGTTATTGGTAACAGTGAGAGATAGCACATCACAAATTAAATCTGGAAAATCACATTGTGGAAAGTATATGAATTTATTTGCATTCTGCAGAGGGAAATAAGTATTTGATCCCCCACCAACCAGTAAGAGATCTGGCCCCTACAGACCAGGTAGATGCTCCAAATCAACTCGTTACCTGCATGACAGACAGCTGTCAGCAATGGTCACCTGTATGAAAGACACCTGTTCACAGACTCAGTGAATCAGTCAGACTCTAACCTCTACAAAATGGCCAAGAGCAAGGAGCTGTCTAAGGATGTCAGGGACAAGATCATACACCTGCACAAGGCTGGAATGGGCTACAAAACCATCAGTAAAACGCTGGGCGAGAAGGAGACAACTGTTGGTGCCATAGTAAGAAAATGGAAGAAGTACAAAATGACTGTCAATCGACAAAGATCTGGGGCTCCACGCAAAATCTCACCTCGTGGGGTATCCTTGATCATGAGGAAGGTTAGAAATCAGCCTACAACTACAAGGGGGGAACTTGTCAATGATCTCAAGGCAGCTGGGACCACTGTCACCACGAAAACCATTGGTAACACATTACGACATAACGGATTGCAATCCTGCAGTGCCCGCAAGGTCCCCCTGCTCCGGAAGGCACATGTGACGGCCCGTCTGAAGTTTGCCAGTGAACACCTGGATGATGCCAAGAGTGATTGGGAGAAGGTGCTGTGGTCAGATGAGACAAAAATTGAGCTCTTTGGCATGAACTCAACTCGCCGTGTTTGGAGGAAGAGAAATGCTGCCTATAACCCAAAGAACACCGTCCCCACTGTCAAGCATGGAGGTGGAAATGTTATGTTTTGGGGGTGTTTCTCTGCTAAGGGCACAGGACTACTTCACCGCATCAATGGGAGAATGGATGGGGCCATGTACCGTACAATTCTGAGTGACAACCTCCTTCCCTCCGCCAGGGCCTTAAAAATGGGTCGTGGCTGGGTCTTCCAGCACGACAATGACCCAAAACATACAGCCAAGGCAACAAAGGAGTGGCTCAGGAAGAAGCACATTAGGGTCATGGAGTGGCCTAGCCAGTCACCAGACCTTAATCCCATTGAAAACTTATGGAGGGAGCTGAAGATGCGAGTTGCCAAGCGACAGCCCAGAACTCTTAATGATTTAGAGATGATCTGCAAAGAGGAGTGGACCAAAATTCCTCCTGACATGTGTGCAAACCTCATCATCAACTACAGAAGACGTCTGACCGCTGTGCTTGCCAACAAGGGTTTTGCCACCAAGTATTAGGTCTTGTTTGCCAGAGGGATTAAATACTTATTTCCCTCTGCAGAATGCAAATAAATTCATATACTTTCCACAATGTGATTTTCCGGATTTAATTTGTGATGTGCTATCTCTCACTGTTACCAATAACCTACCCTTCAATTATGGGCTGCTCATGTCTTTGTCAGTGGGCAAACTTACAAAATCAGCAAGGGATCAAATACTTATTTCCCCCACTGTATGTGGCTTGGAGCACCATGCCGAGACGGCGAGCCCAGAGCCACATGCTGAAGGCTTCCTGACACAGGGGGCGAGATCCGGTGCCCCCCTGCTTGTTGACATAGTACATGGCAACCTGGTTGTCTGTCTGAATTTGGATAATTTGGTGGGACAGCCGATCTCTGAAAGCCTTCAGAGCGTTCCAAATCGCTCGCAACTCCAGGAGATTGATCTGTAGACCGCGTTCCTGGAGGGACCAGCTTCCTTGGGTGTGAAGCCCATCGACATGAGCTCCCCATCCCAGGAGAGACGCATCCGTGGTCAGCACTTTTTGTGGCTGAGGAATTTGGAAAGGACGTCCCAGAGTCAGATTGGACCAAATCGTCCACCAATACAGGGATTCGAGAAAACTCGTGGACAGGTGGATTACGTCTTCTAGATCCCCAGCAGCCTGAAACCACTGGGAAGCTAGGGTCCATTGAGCAGATCTCATGTGAAGGCGGGCCATGGGAGTCACATGAACTGTGGAGGCCATGTGGCCCAGCAATCTCAACATCTGCCGAGCTGTGATCTGCTGGGACGCTCGCACCCGCGAGACGAGGGACAACAAGTTGTTGGCTCTCGCCTCTGGGAGATAGGCGCGAGCCGTCCGAGAATCCAGCAGAGCTCCTATGAATTCGAGTCTCTGTGATGGGAGAAGATGGGACTTTGGGTAATTTATCACAAACCCCAGTAGCTCCAGGAGGCGAATAGTCATCTGCATGGACTGCAGGGCTCCTGTCTCGGACGTGTTCTTCACCAGCCAATCGTCGAGATATGGGAACACGTGTACCCCCAGCCTGCGAAGTGCCGCTGCTACTACAGCCAGGCACTTTGTGAACACCCTGGGCGCAGAGGCGAGTCCAAAGGGTAGCACACAGTACTGGAAGTGACGTGTGCCCAGCTTAAATCGCAGATACTGTCTGTGAGCTGGCAGTATCGGGATGTGTGTGTAGGCATCCTTCAAGTCCAGAGAGCATAGCCAATCGTTTTCCTGAATCATGGGAAGTAGGGTGCCCAGGGAAAGCATCCTGAACTTTTCTTTGACCAGATATTTGTTCAGGGCCCTTAGGTCTAGGATGGGACGCATCCCCCCTGTTTTCTTTTCCACAAGGAAGTACCTGGAATAGAATCCCAGCCCTTCTTGCCCGGATGGCACGGGCTCGACCGCATTGGCGCTGAGAAGGGCGGAGAGTTCCTCTGCAAGTACCTGCTTGTGTTGGAAGCTGTAAGACTGAGCTCCCGGTGGACAATTTGGAGGTTTTGAGGCCAAATTGAGGGTGTATCCTTGCCGGACTATTTGGAGAACCCACTGTTCGGAGGTTATGAGAGGCCACCTTTGGTGAAAAGCTTTCAACCTCCCTCCGACTGGCAGGTCGCCCGGCACTGACACTTGGATGTCGGCTATGCTCTGCTGAAGCCAGTCAAAAGCTCGCCCCTTGCTTTTGCTGGGGAGCCGCGGGGCCTTGCTGAGGCGCACGCTGCTGACGAGAGCGAGCGCGCTGGGGCTTAGCCTGGGCCGCAGGCTGTCGAGAAGGAGGATTGTACCTACGCTTGCCAGAAGAGTAGGGAACAGTCCTCCTTCCCCCAAAAAATCTTCTACCTGTAGAGGTAGATGCTGAAGGCTGCCGGCGGGAGAACTTGTCGAATGCGGTATCCCGCTGGTGGAGATGCTCTACCAACCTGCTCGACCTTCTCTCCAAAAATATTGTCCGCACGGCAAGGCGAGTCCGCAATCCGCTGCTGGAGTCTATTCTCCAGGTCGGAGGCACGCAGCCATGAGAGCCTGCGCATCACCACACCTTGAGCAGCGGCCCTGGACGCAACATCAAAGGTGTCATACACCCCTCTGGCCAGGAATTTTCTGCACGCCTTCAGCTGCCTGACCACCTCCTGAAAAGGCTTGGCTTGCTCAGGGGGGAGAGCATCAACCAAGCCCGCCAACTGCCGCACATTGTTCCGCATGTGTATGCTCGTGTAGAGCTGGTAAGACTGGATTTTGGCCACGAGCATAGAGGAATGGTAGGCCTTCCTCCCAAAGGAGTCTAAGGTTCTAGAGTCTTTGCCCGGGGGCGCCGAAGCATGCTCCCTAGAACTCTTAGCCTTCTTTAGGGCCAGATCCACAACTCCAGAGTCGTGAGGCAACTGAGTGCGCATCAGCTCTGGGTCCCCATGGATCCGGTACTGGGACTCGATCTTCTTGGGGATTACTTAGTGGCTTGGTCCAGTTCGCAAGCAATGTCTTTTTCAGGACATGGTGCAAGGGAACAGTGGACGCTTCCTTAGGTGGAGAAGGATAGTCCAGGAGCTCAAACATCTCAGCCCTGGGCTCGTCCTCCACAACCACCGGGAAGGGGATGGCCGTAGACATCTCCCGGACAAAGGAAGCAAAAGACAGACTCTCGGGAGGAGAAAGCTGTCTCTCAGGAGAGGGAGTGGGATCGGAAGGAAGACCCTCAGACTCCTCGTCAGAGAAATATCTGGGGTCTTCTTCCTCTTCCCACGAGGCCTCACCCTCGGTGTCAGACACAAGTTCACGGACCTGTGTCTGCAACCTCGCCCGGCTCGACTCCGTGGAGCCACGTCCACGATGGGGGCGTCGAGAGGTAGACTCCCTCGCCCGCATCGGCGAAGCTCCCTCCGCCGACGTAGTCGGGGAGCCCTCCTGGGAGGTGGCCGCAGTCGGCACCGCACACGGTACCGACGTCGGGGACCTCACCCCGGGCGATGGGCCAGCCGGCGCCACACTCGACGGTACCGGAGGCGCAAGCACCGCCGGTACCGGAGGGGTAGGGCGCAACAGCTCTCCCAGAATCTCTGGGAGAACGGCCCGGAGGCTCTCGTTCAGAGCGGCTGCAGAGAAAGGCATGGAGGTCGATGCAGGCGTCGACGTCAGAACCTGTTCCGGGCATGGAGGCTGTTCCGGGCTGTCCAGAGTGGAGCGCATCGACACCCCCTGAACAGAGGGTGAGCGGTCCTCTCGGTGCCGATGCCTGCTGGGTGCCGACTCCCTCGGCGACCCAGAGCTCTCGGTGCCGACGCGGGGAGGAGACCGGTGTCGATGCTTCTTCGACTTCTTCCGAAACATGTCACCGGAGCTCCCCGGCACCGACGAGGAGGACGTAGAATCCAGCCGTCGCTTCCTCGGGGCCGAGGTCGAAGGAGGTCGATCTCGGGGGGGCTGTACCGCAGGAGCCCTCAGGGTAGGGGGAGACCCACCCGAAGGCTCACCGCCACCAGCAGGGGAATGGACAGCCCTCACCTGCACTCCTGACGATGCACCACCGTCCGACGACATCAGCAGACGAGGTCCCGGTACCGCCGATGCAGCTATCCGATGTCTCGGCGCCGATGCAGAGGGCCGATGCTTCGATGCACTCGATGCACTGGCGGCCGAGGATGAAGGTCTGGACGCTGACGACGTCGATGCACTCGATGACCCCGGTGCCGATGCCGACGAAGAGCCCGGAGAACAAAACGTTCCACTGGGCCAATCTCGCTACCTGAGTCCGCCTTTGTAACAGGGAACACAGGCTACAATTCTGAGGACGGTGCTCGGCCCCCAGACACTGAAGACACGAGGAGTGCCTATCAGTGAGCGAGATTACCCGGGCGCACTGGGTGCACTTCTTGAAGCCGCTGGAAGGCTTCGATGTCATGGGCGGAAAAATCACGCCGGCGAAATCAAAATCCGAAAATGACGAATTTGAGCACCAAAAACTTTGAGGGAGAAAAATCTCGACCGAGGCCGAAAAGAGGCCTACCCCGACGACGAAAGAAAACTTACCGGGGCAAAGACTGGAAGTACGGGAAGGGGCAAACGAAACCCAAGGGGGTTTGCGGAGCACTTTCCGAACGAATTGAAACTTTTCCGAAGAAAAAAACACATCGATTTGACAACGGACGCGCAGAGGTCGACTCTCCGGGGCTCGACACGGCAAAAAACACAGCCGTACCGAGTGCGGACGAAAGAAGACTGGCCGGCTCGAGCCGGTTTCGGGCGGGAAGACGGCCGCGCATGCGCGGTGCGCGCGAGGACTAGCAAAGGACTTTGCTAGTAAGGATTCCGATTGGAGGGGCTGCCGTGGACGTCACCCCATCAGTGAGAACAAGCAGCCTGCTTGTCCTCGGAGAAGCAACATTACTATCAAACTGAAGACAAAAAAAAAGTGCATGTAAAGGAGTATGCAAGGATTCCTCATCAAAATAGCTCTGAAATGAAAGCAGAAGTCGTAGTGTAGAAAACCATTTTTTTAAACAATTGAAATTTGTTCATTAAAGTGTGAATCAAACCACCAAATATTTAAAACTATTTACTGTCGGAATTGATTTACCCAATAAGGTTAGCGCCTTATCCTGACTAGATCCAAGGCCACTAATCCAATGTCAGGGTCTTACCCATATTTAATAGCAAATGAATTTCTTCCATCCAACATGCAACTGCAGATAAACAATTTTGTATCATAGTTAGATTCAAGGATAATGGATCAGTCTTCGCTACATGCAGTGTCATCTGCATAACACCACAAATACCATATTCTTGTATAATTGTGAGCGAGGGAGCAAGGAAAATAATAAAATTGGCAAAAGGGCTGAGCCTTGAGGTACTGTAAGGACAGTGGTTTGGGGACAATCAATAGCAGTTTTGGGAACTGTATTCTCCCCCCCCCCCCCCCATGCTTACCACACTTATGGTGTTGCGCCAGCCCTGAAAAGTCTACCATCTGCAACCTCAATTCATGTCCTCCACTTCTACAACTCCCCTGTCTCTGTTTGTATATTAACACTTTTCAAGTATGTCTGTATCATCTCTCTCCTGTCCTTCCTTTTCTCTAGGATATAAATATTCAAGTCAAGTCTCTTCTCATATATCTTTTGGCACAAACTCCATCCCATTTTTCATCATCCTCTTCTGAGCCACTTCAGTCTTTTTACATCCTAAGCAAAATACAGCCTCCAAAACTGCATACAATACTCCAAGTGGGGCCTCACAAATGACTTGTACAGAATATAAATTTCAATAGTAATACCTCCTTCCTTCTGTGGTAATGCCTCTTGCTATGTAGCCTAGGATCCTTCTGGCTTTGGCCACCACCTTATCACCCTATTTCACAAGAGAGATCTTCAGACACTATGACCTCAAAGTCCCTCTCCCGTTCTGTGCATTATCAGCCTCTCATCTCCTAATTCAAACTGCTCCTTTGGCTTTCTACTCCCAACATGCATCATCTCTGTTTCTTTGCATTAAACTAAACTGCCAAATATTAGACCTAATATTTGTAGATCGCTTCTCATATTCTCTACTGCTTCCGGGGTGTTCATTCTGTTGTAAATTTTTGTGTCATCTGCAAAAAGGCAAACCTCTCCTAATCCTTCAGCAATGTCGCTCACAAATGTTGAACAGAATTGGGCCCTGTACCAATCCCTGAGGCACTCCACCTTTCTTTTCTCTGAGTGAATTCCATTCACTACCACCCTCTGCCACCTATCAGTCACTCAGCTGAGTCTTAATACTGTAATATTTTTTTTTTTAACACATATGCACTTATAAAACAGCTCAGGACTGTAGGATTACCACTGATATATGCGACTGCAGAGCTTCTTGTCTTAAAGATCAAGGCCTTGGAATTTTTTTCTTTTAAGGCCTTGGAATTTTTTTCTTTTAAGTAGAACTTTACCAGGCTGGTAGCTTTTTTCAGTGAACCTTCGTGTAACAGTTTTAACACCAAAAACCTAGCCATCCTGTCATAGTCAATACAGCAAGTGAAAAGGGCTGTGGATGAATTTATAATAACAAGGGCCAAAATATACAACTAAGGGTTTCTCTCTCAGCTCAAGTGTTTTAATAATACAATAAGATCTTCTTCTGCTTAAAGGGGGTGTTCCAAGAAAAAAATATATATTTCTGTTAGAATTTAAAAGTGACTATGCCTTCCTTCTTCAGTAAGTAGACCTTCCACAAATAATTTACTGGAAGCTCCGAGGTGTAGGGCATATTAGGGCAGAGCAGTTTGTTTTTAAAGCTGCTGGCCTGCATCAAGACATGCCACACGAAGAAAGCTTAAGGACTATGTCACCCTATCCAGCCACAGCAGAATTACCGATACGGGTGTGCCTCTACCTGACAAAAATAGAATTCCTGTTTTCAAAGCTTTTGATGCTCCCTGGAAGGATACTGGTGATACTTCCTGCCTTTGCACTATAGAAGCATCTGCAACTTCCTGTTCAGATCATAATCGAAGGCACTACCCGACAGACTGCAGCAACTAGGTCCTGAATTACTCATGCCGGACAGAATGTGCCTGTCGAAGGGAGAGAGAGAGAGAGAGAGAGAGAAAGACAGCACTGCTGTTGCATCCCAATTAAATCCTTTCTATAAAAGAGCCTCAGAAATAGTATCAATGGTCACAAAATCAGAGCTGGTAAATGTTAACCAGTTTATGTGAATGAACTTGATAAAAGCTTAACACCTATAGATAATGGTATTGCAAACTAGTGTATGGCTTGCTTTACATGGCTTGTACATTAAAGTAAAGTATAGTTGTATGTGACATGTTCAAGTAATTATATAAAAAGTTACTTTCATTTCACTTGTAGGAGAACAGGTAACAGTATGAAGAAAACATGGACAGCACACTTTGATGGTATTCCCAAATATGCAGTATAAGAAGAAAGAAAGAAACAGTAGAAACCCTGAAGTGAGAAACAGTAGTCAAGAGTACAGCATGAAAAGCAGCAGCTATGATGAGACTGGCCAATTCTGCGATCTTAACATAAGAAAACAGGGTTTTTTGCCCATGAAGAGTGGTGGCTCAGTGAATCTGTTAAGACAAAAACATTCAGACCACTGACGTTCAGAGGCATTTTCCCTTTTAAAAAATTTCATCTCTTTAAGATTTCATCTCTAGACAACTTGCACAAAAGTCAAGTTTTGAAGGGCATAAAAGTAATTAATTCATTATATTATCTAGAAAATATTTCATAAGTGGAGTCACATAGTATTATTAAGCAAAACCACTTCAGGGAAGGATCAATTTTGTGATCTGACCAACAGTTACTTTCATTTTCCTAAGGCAGAATTAGAGTTCTTGAGAGTTTATTTTTTTTTTTTGGGGGGGGGGGGGCTGAATTACTACACCCATTTCCATTTCTAGTGTTTCTTCCCCCGCGCCTCTCACCCCCGCAAGAAAAGTGCCAGTACAGAAATGCAGCTCTCTCCTTGATGGGAGAGGAGGGTAAATAAGGACAACCAACCAGTACCCTGCACCCTTCCCCTCCTCAGTACCCTACCTACATTCCATCCTCCCTGCTGTCTGCAGGAGTATGAGGCCTTGTTGATGCAGAATGTTGTGTATTAGAAAGCGGTGCTAAGCCCTAGTGCACAGAATTCTAACACATGCACTAAAAAATATTTTTATTCCAGATGCCGTGAAGGCATCCAAATTACCACTGCATTAGAAACAGAGCATGCTGCAGCATTAACAAACAGGCATTTACTGAATCACAAATAAACATCTCCCCTTCTAGCAGGGGCTGGCTCATGCACTGATAGGACGCCTTAAAAATAGCAAAACTCCAACTCCTTTCCTGCAATACGGGTAGAATTAGCACAGAAAAATCAAGCATAAACTGCTGCACTAATGGGTAGCTAAAAGAGCAGTGCTCTCACCTATTGGTAATTCCTCTGCCACTATCATGACATTGGAAAATTAAGAAATTGTGCTTTACTAAGATTCAGTTCAGAAATTATATATATTATAAAGAGCTACCTCCTCCTAACCTTCCCCCACTCACTAGCCTCTCAGTAATCTACCTCTTCCCCTCCCATCCTAAATAAGCTGGTATCAGTAGGCCAGGAACCCTCAAATTCCTCCCCTTCTTACAAAATATTTCATATCAAACTGCATGCCCTTGGGGAAATAAATTGTAAATAAGGTTCCCAAATCATTAAGAACCTTTTGTTTGTATATCTTGCTTCTTTCTCTTCCATCACCCCCGAAGTGTGACATCTTTTTCTAGAGTCCAAGAGCAAAGAATACAGTGTTTCCCCACCACACCTTTACATGTAAGTAGACTATCTCCCTGTTCTTGTACTTCAAATCGATTCACGACATTTTAATGGCATCACAAAAATTGTATGTCCTGCCAAGCAACATACAAAGCAGTAAAAAGGAGGAGAAAAAAAAAAAGTCCCCGCAAAGCTCCACTCCAGCCCATCCAAATCTAATTCAGCCTCTACCTTCGAAGATGTAAGCGGTCGATTGGGGAATCACAGAGACACTTTTCACATGAGTGGGGCAGCAAACCACTGCGGGATCTACATCTATAACGGACAAATTTGCAAGAGGTTGAAGGACATACTGCACAGAAGAAACACGACCTTAAGTACACTTGTTCACAGTGTATTGGATTACAATTAGAGACATTTATATTTGAATCGCATTGAACAGTGATTATCAGCAATATAGTGATTTATTATTATTTATTTGCTACATTTGTACCCCACATTTTCCCACCTATTTGCAGGCTCAATGTGGCTTACATTATATTGCAAAAGATACAGTTATGAACAGAGTAAGAGGTTTGTTCTAAATTAACATGTTACTATGTAAGAATTAAGAAAGATATGTCTGTGGAATAATTTACATAACACATAATGAAAAAGAAAAAATATGATAATATAGCTAATATAATCAGTTTAGAGGGATTAGTAGGTGGTTGGTTTAGATATAGAATAATCAAGTTTTCAGTAATTTCCTGAAGTTTGTTAAGTTACGTGTTATTTTTACAGTGTTTGGTAGTTTGTTCCATGCTTTTGTGCAGAGGTATGTGAAGGTAGATGCATGCATTGATTTGTATTTGAGTCCTCTACAATGAGGGTAGTGGAGGTTCAGGAAGGTACGCGATGTACTGTTGATATTTCGTGCCGGTAAATTTTGAAGGCAATACGATCCTTTAGTGGAAGCCAATGCAATTTTTCTTTAAGGGGTTTGGCACTCTCATATTTCGCCTTACCGAATATGAGTCTAGCTGCAGTATTCTGTGCAGTCTGAAGTTTCGTAATAGTTCTTTCCTTGCATCCTACGAAAATGGAGTTACAATAATCCAGGTGGCTTAATACCAATGATTGCACCAGCGTACGAAATACTTCCCTTGGGAAAAAAGGTTTCACTCTTTTCAGCTTCCACATTGCAAAAAACATTTTCTTTGTCACATTGTTCACATGGTTGTCAAGGGTGAGATTTCGATCAATAGTAACTCCTAGGAGTTTCAAGTTGTTTGCAACAGGGAGAGTGTGGGATGGTGTGTTTATATTAGTGTAATTAGTCTTATTAAACTGCGATGATAAGATAAGACATTGGGTTTTTTTCTGCGTTGAGTTTAAGTAGGAAGGCATCCGCCCATGAGTTCATAATTTGGAAACTGGTATGAATTTTATCTGTGATTTCTGATATGCTGCTCTTAAATGGAATGTATATTGTGACATCGTCCACGTAAATATACGGATTTAAGCCTTGACTGGATAATAATTTGGCTAATGGTAACATCATTAAATTAAAAAGAACTGGTGAAAGCGGTGAGCCTTGAGGTACTCCACATCCAGGTCTCCATGGTGAGGATATAGTCGACTTGGATATTACTTGATAAGATCTTACAGTTAGGAATTTGTTAGGCAGGCAGGGTGGACTCTAGTGTTAAGATGGATGAGCCAGTACATTATAGAGGAGATGATCCCATACTGTGTAATGCATGTATTCTGAGCACTATATATAATATTTTATAATATATTAAGAGATTGATAGTAGTAGCATTAATAGGTTTCTATTATAAGAAACAGTTAAAATTGAATGCCAAGAAGTGCAGACTGAGGCAATTGGGGTGCAGAAATCCAAAAGAGAAATACTGGATAGGAGGGGAGAGATTGGTAAGCTCAGCTCAGGAGAGGGACCCTTGGGGTGATGGTGTCTGAAGATTTCAAGGTGACGAAACAGTGTGACAAAGCGGTGGCCGTGGAAGGATGCTAGGCTGCATACACTTGTTTATAGTGTGTTGGATTACAATTAGAGACACTTAGATTTGAATCGCATATATTGAACAGTGACTATTAAAGAGACTAATCAGCAATATAGTGATTTATTAGGAAGGCAGGGTGGACTCTAGTGCAGTGATGGATGGGCCAGTGCACTATAAAGGAGATGGATCTCATACAGTATAATACACTATATATAATATTTTACAATATTATAAGCAACAGTGAATTGGATTATTGAAACTGGAAGTAATTTGACACCCTATAATATATAATATATTTGTGATTAAAGTTTAACTGCCAGCTCCTTGAGCAGGGACCGTCCCTCTATGTTAAATTGTACAGCGCTGCGTAACCCTAGTAGCGCTTTAGAAATGTTAAGTAGTAGTAGTAAGTAGTAGACCCTTGACCATTCTTCTAACGTTTGGAGATCTCTTCTCATAGTTTCTGCTCTCTCTAGGACACCCATTCTATCTTTGTAGCGTCCACAAAGGCAAACTTTTCCTCCTGACCCTTTGGCACTGTCTCACACAAATATATTAAACAGAATCTGCCCCAGCACCAACCCTCGAGGCACTCCGCTATTCACCTTCTTTTCTTCCGAGTGGATTACATTTACCACCACCCTCTGTCGCCTGTTGATCAACCAGTTTCCAACCCAGTTCACCACTTTAGGTCCTAAATTCAGTCCTCTCAGCTTATTCATAAGTCTTTTGTGAGGGACCGTATCAAAGGCTTTGCTGAAATCCAAGTAGACTGCATCTAGAGCAATTCTTTGGTCACCCAGTCAAAGAAGTCAATAAGACTTGTTTGGCAGGATTTTCCTTTGGTAAAGCCATGTTGCCTCGGATCGTGTAACCCGTTGGCTTCTAGAACGTTAACTATCCATACCTTCAACAGCGACCTCATTATTTTTACTACCACAGACGTGAGGCAAACCGGCCTTCAGCTCACCTCCAGTCCCGAGGAACTTCTCCCGTCTCTAAAGATCTATTAACTAAATCCTTAAGAGGCCCTGCCAGGACTTCTCTGAGTTCCCTCACTATTCTGGGATGTATCCTATCCAGCCCCATAGCTTTCTCCACTTTCAGTTTCTCAAGCTGATTATAAACACTTTCTTCCGTGAAAGGCACAATATTCTTCTCTCCATTCTCAGATACTTCCCGGCAGACAACAGTGGTCATTCTCCAGGATTTTCTTCCATGAACACCGAGGAGAGGCATTTGTTTAGCACATTCGCTTTATCCTCATCACTCTCCACATAGCCATTTTCAGCATCTTTCAGTCTACCAATCCCATTCCTATCTTTTCTGCTTTCCCAAATATATCTGAAAAAGGTCTTATCGCCTCTCTTAAGAAACCCACCACAGAAGGGGAAAGAACAATATTCCACGAGAAGTAACAGGAAAAAGGAGAAGAGTGGTAACAGAACCAGGCTCTTCTAAAACAGACCAGACGCTCAATGTAGATATTACATTTTAATAAAGGGTGACAACATGGTACCATGTTTCGGCACTAAAAAATGCCTTCTTCAGGAGTCTGCACAAATACAGATAACAAATATAAACATCTTGAGTATATATAAAAAAAATCATAAGGGGATAAAAATAGAGAATAACCAATTCATGACCACCATCTACAGGAAACCTATGGATCGCAATGCACTTCTACATTACACCAGTTATCACAATAGTCACAAGAAAAACCTGCCTCTATGTCAATTTCTTCGGCTAAAAAGAATCTGCTCCAATACCAAAGATTTCAATATACAAGTTCAGAATATGTCAGAAAGATTCTCAAGTAGAGGATATCCATCAGTACATACTGCTGCAGGACTAGCTAAAGCACAAGTTAGAGACAGATAAGATCTTCTACGGACCAGAACCATAAGAGATACTATGGATACTGTATGTACCCTCAGATTTTCTTTTCTAGCCCAACAGATACAGAAGATCACATGCAGTCACTGGCATGTCCTGGAGAACCAAAAATATTTTAAGAACAAAAGACTCGTAGTGGCATACACTAGAGAAAAGAATCTAAAAGAAAAATTGGTTCCTTTAATACTTCCAGAAATAAGAAGTGAATCAAACGAACATCTCATTGGGACATCTTAAATGTGGACATTGCAGTGTATGCAAACATACCTGGGAAACATCTGTCTTCATGCACTCCACTACAGAAAAAAACATAAAAACTTCAACACACATCTAACAAAAATTCCTTGGGAGTTTTATACATCATTCAATGTCCCCTGCTGTTTATTATATATTTGTAAGACCAATAGAATGATCAAGACTCGTATCATAGGTCACCGTAGCTGCATCAAACGGAATATCGAGAGTGCACCCATTGTGACACACTGGCACACAGCTAATTATTCAATAGATTATCTTAAATTTTTGATATATAAGATTTTCATGCCCAATAGTAGAAGAGGTAACTTGGATAATATACTGTTCAAAGAAGAACAGAAACTCATCTATGAATTCAACACAGTTGTTCCATTTGGACTCAGTGCAGCGTTAAACTTTCATCCTTTCCTATAAAAACACATGCTTTCCATATTGGACATCCAATAGTTTTTCCCTATAGC
The DNA here is from genome assembly GCF_901765095.1 of Microcaecilia unicolor. Lineage (NCBI taxonomy): Eukaryota > Metazoa > Chordata > Amphibia > Gymnophiona > Siphonopidae > Microcaecilia > Microcaecilia unicolor. Next base: position 81,289,591 of record NC_044031.1, read on the forward strand.
TTATCAGTGCAGGATAGATTTTTCATATCCTACCATTCATCATAACTGTTGCTTTACCTGTTGTTCTTTCACAATAGGCACATACATATCACTAAATTAGTTTCATGTATGTAAATATACATGTACCTGTATGTGTGTAAGTATGCATATATATATATACACACACAAATATATATTCATGTGTGTGTATGATTATATATGTACATATTGTTGTATAAAAAACGATGTAACTGGCCCTTTTTAGTCATACACATCCATTATTTTTTTTTAATAATATATTTATTGAGTTTTATCCAACAGAATATAACACACACGGCATTCACATGGTACATTAAGCCAACATCTTCCGTTGATTATAGAAATTATACAATCAAACTCCTTGCCCCCCCCCCTCCTCCCACTCCACCCTACCCCCCCCTCCCTCCCATGAGGTAACTCAACATGTACAACTCAAACTCTTGAGGATCAGACTTGCTAGTATGTTACATCTCTAGCCCTCTCCACTCCATATATGTGTTCCATGTTTTGAGGAAGCGAACCATTGTACCTCTTCTGCTAGCTGTCATTTTGTCCATTATACAGCAAAAATCTAGTTTTGCCCACACCTGCTCCATCGTAGGAGCCACCACCTGCTTCCATAGCCTGGCTATCAGGGTCCGAGCTGCTGTAACTATATATACCAGCAAACCATGTTGTGTTTTACTGATCCCTGCCTCCGGAATGTTAAGCAAACACAAACCCGGAGATTGTGCGACCCGGATCCCCAGTTTCTCTTGTATTTGGGCCATTAAGGTCGTCCAGAACTTGTGAATCACTGGGCACTCCCACCATATATGCCAGAATGTACCCTGTGCCCCACATCCCCTCCAACAGGTCGATGTCCCTGTTTTAAATATACGGGATAGCCTATGTGGTGTAAGATACCACTGATAAAGCATTTTATAGCCATTTTCCACCAGTGGTGTCGCCACCGTGAAGTTTAATAATGATTTAAATATCTTTAGCCATGTTTCCTTCGGGTATTGGACTGCTAATAAAGCTTCCCATTTTTTAATGTATGGAGTCAGGGGAAACGAGTGATGCAATAGTGCTTTGTAAATTCTAGATATACCGCCTTTTCCTGCCCCAGAATCCATGGCCCGTTCTAGTTCAGTAATTTGTAAAGACAGGTCATCCTTAGCTTTCCGTTGTATAAAATCTCGGACCTGCATATAATGAAATTTATCCCTGTCCACCAGCCCATATTCCTCCTTTAGAGTGTCAAATGTGCAACATTGTCCCTCCACCCATAACTGGCCTAGTACTCGTAATGATTCTGCCGACCACCGCTTGTATGCACGTTCCTCCCGACCCGCTGGAAAATCCAGTGCAAAGATTATGGGGGTATTTAAATGATATTTCCGACCCGCAAACCAGGTTATTCTACATCTGATCCATTCTTTCAAAGCCACCCCCATTTGACCCTGTAATCCCTGTGTAAGACTCTTCAATGATGGTATAGGGAGCCAGGGAGCCACCCAAAGTGGGATCCCCCTCAAACCCCACTGTGCCGCATGTGACCACGGTCTAGTAAGTCCCTTCTGACCTATAGCTAACATTTGGAATAATGATGCTCTATAGTATAGCCAAAAATTCGGTACCCCCATCCCCCCATCTCTTCTAGATTGATACAGTACATTTCTTGCAACCCGCGGGGGTTTTTTCCGCCAGATAAAGGCGAAGACCTTTCGATGTAGCATCTTGAAAAATGTTTTCGGGATTTGGATGGGGATTGCCATGAACAGGTATAGGAGCTTGGGGAGTATGGACATTTTCACCGCCGCTATTCTGCCCATCCAGGACATCCCCAGTCCTCCCCATCTTTCTAATTCCGTAAATAAAGCTTGCGTTTTCGGGACAAAATTTGCCTGAAACAAGTCTCTCGTATTTGGGGTTAAATACACTCCTAGATAGCGTATAGCCTTTGATGCCCATTTGAATGGGAACATCGGCTGCAGGCTCTCCTGTAATCCTGCTGGAAATTGTATAGCTAAAAGTTCTGATTTCTGTATATTAATCTTTAGGCCTGCTACCTCCTCATATTTTTTAAGAATACCCATCACTGCACGCATAGACTCTTCTGGATTTGCTAAAGTTAGTAGAACATCGTCCGCATAAAGCATTATTTTAGTGTCTTGACTCCCCATATTTATGCCCTGAATCCGTGGCTCTTGGCGAACCATTCGGGCCAGTGGTTCCATAGACAGGACAAACAACAAAGGGGACAGCGCACATCCCTGCCTCGTGCCCTGAAACAACTCAAATTGAGCTGTACTCCTGCCATTGATTTTTAGTTGAGCCAACGGATTGCGATAGAGCGCCGTGACCCAATGCAGAAACTGACCGCTAAATCCTACGTATTCTAGCAACTTAAAAAGAAAGGGCCACAGCACTCTATCGAATGCTTTTTCTGCATCCAGTGACAAGAAAACCGCCGGCTGCCCTATCCGCTGTATTCTGTCTAATAAATATTGCGCTTTTCTGGTGTTATCAAACGTCTGCCTAGATGCGACGAAACCTGCCTGGTCCTCATGCACCAAGCGTGGGAGCACTTTTTGTAGTCGCGTCGCCAGAATCGTGGTGAAAATTTTATAGTCAGTTCCCAATAGGGAGATTGGCCGATAAGATCCACAGCTCTGAGGATTCTTATTGGGTTTAAGCAACAACACCACACTCGCCAATCTCCACGAGTGGGGGAGTGTAGTCCCCCTCGTGATATTGTTAAACACCCGAAGTAGCACCGGTGCTAGAATGGCTCTAAAGCATTTATAAAACCGGTTGCCAAAGCCATCCAGCCCCGGTGCCTTCCCTCCCGGTAATCCCTTTATAGCTGTTACGATTTCCTCCTCCTCGATAGGGGCCGATAACATTTCCCGTTCTGTTTCTGTCAGAGTGGGGAAATCTACCCTCTGTAACATTGCGTGTATTGATCCCTCTTCTGGGAAGGTTTCTGGCTGGTATAACCGCTTATAGTAATTCACGAACTCTCTTTGAACATCCTCCATCTGATCCCACACCCGACCTTGCTCATCTGTTATGCTATTGATATTATTGCGATTGGCTAATTGTTTTAATTTGTATGCCAATAGCTTACTAGCTTTGTTGTTAAATTCATAATACTCTTGCTGAACCCTTTGCAGCTGTTCCTGAATGCTCCTATTTTCCAATGCTGCCAGTTGCACTCGAGCTCTATGTAGGTCTTCCTGAATATTTGGTGCAATCTGTTGCTGCTTCACCTTAGTGTCAAGAAGATCTATTGTGACTCGTAACGCTTTTTCCTGCTGTTTAGTCTCTTTGTGTAGGTGTGCTTGTAAGGATATCGCCTGACCACGCATCACTACTTTTAGGGTTTCCCAGAGTATCTCAGGCGTGACCTCCGGGGTGTCATTTATGCTAAGAAATTCTTTTAATTCCCCTTCAATGATTTTCACCTGTTTAGGGTCATTTAGCAGATTGTCCGGGAATTGCCAATGTCTCCTCCCATCCATCCCCTGTTTACCTCGCAATGAAAGAACCACTGGGGCATGGTCAGACCATGTACGCGTCTCTATTTCTGAAGATATAACCTGTAGCATTAAGCCCGAGCTACCCATCCACATATCAATCCTAGAGTGTGTGCCATGAGGGGTTGAATAGCATGTGTAATCTCTTTCTGTTTCATGTAAAGCCCGCCATATATCCACCAGTCCCCATACATTCAGAAAATGGATTAGTCGGCTACGCTCCGCCTTTGCGTAGTGCGCAGCCTCCCCTGTATTATCTACCTTAGGGTCTATGGTAATATTGAAATCCCCTCCCAGCAGTATCTCTCCCTGAATAATCTTTACCATTCGCGAGCTGACCTTTTCAAAGAATTCACCCTGTGCTTGGTTAGGAGCATAGATGTTTACTATTGTATATAATTGGCCCTCCATTTTGCCCACCAGCATGATAAAACGTCCCCCATTGTCCCTCGTCACATCAATAGTGTCCCAGGCCAGTCCCCGCCTTAATAAGATCCCCACACCTGCTGTCTTTCTCTGTAGCTTATTAGAGGCCAGATATTGTAACGGGTAACGTGAATTACCCACTAGATGTTCATATCTCTCCATTAGATGTGTTTCTTGTACCAGTACAATATCTGCCCCTATCCTACTGGCCTCTTTAAAAAAACTCTTTCGTTTTTGTGGAGAGTTTAGGCCACGAGCATTGAATGACATCAGTTTTATCGCTACCGACATTGATTTAGCCAGCAAAACTTCGCTATTACTCCTTTCATAAGATAAGTCCCCCTCTCGATAGCCTGCAAATTTTTTCTTTTCTGAGTTACCCCCCCCCTACCCCCCCATCCCCTTTGTATCCAGTGGGACATCCTATTCCCACCTATTAGTTAGTTGAGAGAGCGGTGATCCCTCGCATGCCCGCCCAGCATTATGATAATAAGAAAGCAAGAAAAATTACATATATATATAGCATTACCCTTATAGCACCCCCATCGCAACTTCTGCAAATATATAACCCCGCATATACCTCCTTCACATTGAGTTAGCAGAGTCCCTGTCACATTTTAGTTCTCAAGGTCCGTCTTTGTCGGTGGGACTTTGCTGCTGACTGGGTTGATGCCTGGTGAGTCGTCCCTTGCCTCTGGTCACCCGGGTCCAACCCTGGCGAGTCGGGCGCATCCCAGTGTCCGCCGTGTCACCCGCTCTTTCCGGCACTGTTTCAACCTCTGGCCAAATAGCTCTAGCTTCCTCCACGGTTCGGACGCGGTGCCATTTTCCATCCATATTATAGGCCAGAGCAAATGGATATTGCCATTTGTAGGCTATCTGTTGATCGCGCAGGTATCTTGTGAAGCTCCTTAAAGCCGCTCGTCGTTGCAGCGTCGAAGGCGCTAAGTCCTGATATATTTCAATCGGGATCGTGTCCCACTTAATATCGTCCTTTTTTCGTGCTTCCCTCATAATGGCCTCTTTGATCTTATAGTCCGAGAGGCAGGCTATAATGTCTCGAGGTATATTTGCACGAACGCGTGACAACACTCTGTGTGCTCGATCTATCTTTATATCCTCTGGGGCCACCTCGTGCTGTTCATCCGACAGAAGCATGCTCGCTATCTGCTGCACAATCTTTTCACATTGCAAATACTCTGCTCGTTCAGGGATACCCCGGATCCGTATATTAGATCGTCTACCTCGATTCTCCAAATCTTCCACTCGATCTAAGAGAGCGTTATAGATTTCTTGTTGTTCCTTCAAGGCTGTGTTCATGGTGCTTAACACCTCTTGTTGCTCCTCTACACGCTCGTCCACCTCTGCCACGTGTCGACCCATCTCTGCTAATTCGCCTCGAAGCTCAGCGGCTAGTTTTGTAATATCTTCACGCCCGCCTTTCACTTCTTCTCGTATCTCCATAAGGAGGGCATGGAACTCGCTTACCGAGAGATCCGCATCTCCCGCTGCTCCACTTTTCTCAACCTCCCGGGTAACACCTGTGGCCTGCGCCGCTCTCGGCCCCGTCGCCATCTTGCCTCCCTCCGACTGTGGCTGATAGGAAAAAGCTTTTAAGGTTTTACGCGGCCCCGCTGACTCTTTACCCGCCATGAATACACTCGTTAGGGTTTCCGACGTTTGTTTTAAAGGTGACCTGGGGGAAATAAATCACCGCTGTTGCTTGAAAGCGTGATCTTTCTTACTGGGCATGCAGAGCTCCTTACTCACGCCGCCATCTTACAGCGTGACGTCACCGCTCTCATACACATCCATTATTATTACATATACTGATGTGTTCAGTTAATTTATGCTTCCGTTTATATAGCACTTATGTTTTTATTCTTCATGCATGTACACATATATCTACTATACACTTTTTCTTGCGTAAATATCCACTATGTTGTTGAACCAATAACAGGCTTATTTTCAAAAGAGAAGGGCGCCCATCTTTCGACACAAATCGCAAGATGGGCATCCTTCTCACAGGGTCGCCCAAATCGGCATAATCGAAAGCCAATTTTGGGTGTCCTCAACTGCTTTCCATCACGTCCATCTTGTTTCGATAATACGGGTTTCCCCGCCCCTTCACTGGGACGTCCTGCGAGGATGTCCTCAGGAAAACCTGGGCGCCCCTTTCAATTATGGCCCTCTAAGTGTGTTAATTTTAAAATTTTTATTTTAAAACATACAATGTTTCTTTATCTATGATTCATTTTATGTAGTTTTAGTAATATGTTCTTCTTGTTTAATTCAACAGAATAACTCTCACTCCCCTTTTTATATCATTTACATATTTAGGATCATTTCCACAAAGATCTATGTAAAAGAATCTTCATTATATTTATTGTTGACTCATTCATACATACCACAGCACATTAAGTGCATTTTTATATCCCCCTCTTGCTTGCAGTTTCATTTTATATTGTATATATCTTTATATTAGAGGATGATCTTTTTATGTACATTTTACAGTATTATTTCTACATCCTGTTAGCATATGTTGATATTCTATCATATTTTATTATTTACTTTGCATTGCACCTCTAGTGAACCATTCAAATATCCATACCTAACTACTGACTTTGGCATTTAGCCGCAGTTCTTATACCATATTTTTTACTTACGTTTTTAGTTTTTTTGATTTGCATAACTCTTTACATACTCTTCACATAATTCTTTTCATATTTATCTTTAGGTCCCCTTCATATGTTTGACCTTTAGTTTCCTTTTACATCCATTCCATTTTTAGGTCCATTCATATGTCTGATTTTTAGCAGTACATTTTCATAGCTCAGCTCTCAACACACTCATCTCACAAAGCATTCATTTTCAATAATACACACCCAGATTTTTATTTATATTTCCCTCAGCACCATATATCTGGTAGGACATTTTTTTATATATGTAGCGTGATATGAGTCTAATCATCAGAATTAAATGTGTAGCATAATATTGATTATGCTGAATCAGATACAAAAATACAGCTTTAAAATATATATTTGAAACTGCAGCAGAACTCCAAGCTCCTCTCCCCCTCCCTTTGGGGAACATTTAAAAGACAAAAGGTACTGCCTGCAAAGAGTTTTCAAACTCTCTCCCTCCCTTTTCCTGGGAAACTTTTGGGAACACTTAAAGACAAAAGAGAGATATATAAGCTCCTTTCTCCTCCCAATTGAAGGAACAAAAGCATGACTAAGGTGGGTACCTGAAGGCTCATCCAGACAACCAAAGACCCAAGAGACAGAAAGTCTGGAGAACCCATTGGCAACAAAGAACTCAGAGGAAAACCATAAACAAAACATTTGCCTGTTATCATAGGTATACCTGCCCCCTCCCATCAGTTATCAGACAAATGGACGCCAGGACATATGCAGAAAGGAAAGACTTATAATGTGATCATGTGAACAGACTACAATAACCATAATGCCTTGCAAGTTATCCAGTGCAAACCAGGAAGCAAGTGCTGGGACTCTGTGATCACATCCTCCTGCAAGTTTGCAAGATATAAAAGATAGAAGCTGTTCCAGACACAAGCAGATTCTCTCTTCAGCTGCAACTCAGATCCATCTCTGCAGAAGCCCTGCTCCTGACCATATGCTCATTACTCAGCTCTGTAACAAAGACTCTCCTGTAAGTTAAATTATAACCTTAACTTTTAAACTGGCTACTTTACTTAAGTACAGATTATCTGTAAAGATCTCTTAAAGGAACTCTCTCTCGCTTGTAACCTTATTTATATGATTGCATTAATCATATTGTAACTTAATAAACCCTTCTGAAGCTAAATATATATATGGTCTGTTCTTTCTTAAACCTGGTAATGCAGGTTAATGCAATCCAATAAATATAGAATTTAATTCCTTTGTATTCTTGCAATAGTAAATCATTCTTACCTTATAGGTAAGTGGTGGAGAAACATTAGTGAGTGCTCTAGCTATTCCCAAGTAAATTATTTCTGGTAACATATACACCTATAGTGCGATTTACCAGATAAATCACCTCCATGCAGTTTACTGATGGATTACCTCTATGGATGCGTTTGCCCTCCACTTTTGTTTTGGAGCCTTTTTGAATCCATTTAAAACACAGTGTGCTTCTTTCCAGCCCACCAGTGGCACCTAGAAGCAACATCACTTACATCATCTATCAAAGGTCTTTTTAAGGTAAAAATTTCTACTGCGTTTTAAGAGCAAAACAGTATACATTTTCACTCAATGCCGATAGAGTTTTGGTAGTTTTGGCACTTTGTTTATATTACGTTCCTGTCTTTTGATTTATTCTTCACATGATCAAACTACCAATAGTTTACTTTTTATTACCAGTTGCAAGCATTTACATTTTATATTCTGTTTAAGCAGACGCGATGAGTTTAAATTTAATATGCTGCTTTATCACAACATCGCATAGTATCCTCATAATGCCTGATTTAAATTGGAGATATATTTTTCCTTCTCACTTTATACTAATATTGTTCTATCATACAACAAGTCTGTGTGCCACCTTCAACACGTTTAGCTCCATTCGGTGTTTTTTTTTGTTTTGTTAACTCTCACTCACAGTCACAGCCCACATCTTTCACTAGTTCTGCTGCCTCCAGTATATGTATGCTCTACTTTGGTTTTTAAGCTCCCACTCACAACCCACGTCTTTCATCAGATTGCCACCTCTAGCACGTGTATGCTCTATCTGATGCATTTTAACTTTCACTTACAACCTATGTCCTTTTTCAGTTTGTTTCGCCATACTTCTTGCACCTATTCCTTCACCAGCTTGCCACCTTTAGCATATGAATGCTCTATTTGGTGTGCTTTAACTCTCACAGCCTACGTTTTTCTCCAGTTTGTATCGCCATACTTCTTGTACCGTTCGCTCTTAGCCCTACAGATACACTACATGTTCTATATAGTTTGAAGTGCATAAGCACATAAGTGTTGCCATACTGGGATAGACCGAAGGTCCATCAAGCCTAGCATCCTGTTTCCAACAGTGGCCAATCCAGGTCACAGGTAACTGGCAAGATCCCAAAAAAGTACAATACATTTTATGCTGCTTATCCTAGAAATAAGCAATGGATTTTCCCAAAGCTCATTTTAATAATGGTCTGTGGACTTTTCCTTTAGGAAGCCATCCAAACCTTCTTTAAACCCCGCTAACTGCTTTTACCACATTCTCTTGCAATGAATTCCAGAGTTTAATTACACGTTGAGTGAAGAAACTTTTTCTCTGATTCGTTTCAAATTTACTACTTTTGTAGCTTCATCGCATGTCCCCTAGTCCTAGTATTTCTGGAAAGTGTAAACAAGCAATTCACGTCTACCCATTCCAATCCACTCATCATTTTATAGACCTCTATCATGTCTCCCATCAGCCGTCTTTTCTACAAGCTGAAGAGCCCTAGCCACTTTAGCCTTTTCTCATAGAGAAGTCGTCCCATCCCCTTTATCATTTTCGTCACCCTTCTCTGTACCTTTTCTAATTCCACTATATCTTTTTTGAGATGTAGTGACCAGAATTGAGCACAATATTCGAGGTGCAGTCGTACCATGGAGCAATATAAAGGTATTATAATGTCCCCATTTTTGTTTTTCATTTCTTTCCTAATATTACCTAACATTCTATTTGCTTTCTTAGCCACCGTTGCACACTGAGTATTTTTTTATGCATTAAATCTTTGCTGCCAATTCTAGTTCATTCCTTAGAATTTACATCTATATTTACATCTATATACAAGAAACCCACAGACAGATACAGCTACCTCCACAACTCTAGCTTCCACCCTTCACATACAAAAAGATCCATTATTTACAGCCAAGCCACAAGATACCACCGTATCTGCTCTGACCCAGGGGACAAAGCCAGACACCTTGAAATCCTGACTGCATCCTTCGAACAGAAAGGCTACAACCCCAAAATAATCTCCAAGAATATGCCTCCTCCCTCAAAACCCTCCAGGGAAAGCGAATGCTACATACCTGTAGAAGGTATTCTCCGAGGACAGCAGGCTGATTGTTCTCACTGATGGGTGACGTCCACGGCAGCCCCTCCAATCGGAAACTTCACTAGCAAAGTCCTTTGCTAGCCCTCGCGCGCCCGCGCGCACCGCGCATGCGCGGCCGTCTTCCCGCCCGAAACCGGCTCGAGCCGGCCAGTCCAGTATGTAGCAAGACAATACACTTCAAGGGAAGACACAACTCCAAAGGGGAGGCGGGCGGGTTTGTGAGAACAATCAGCCTGCTGTCCTCGGAGAATACCTTCTACAGGTATGTAGCATTCGCTTTCTCCGAGGACAAGCAGGCTGCTTGTTCTCACTGATGGGGTATCCCTAGCCCCCAGGCTCACTCAAAACAACAACATTGGTCAATTGGGCCTCGCAACGGCGAGGACATAACGGAGATTGACCTAAAAAATTTACCAACTAACTGAGAGTGTAGCCTGGAACAGAACAAACAGGGCCCTCGGGGGGTGGAGTTGGATCCTAAAGCCCAAACAGGTTCTGAAGAACTGACTGCCCGAACCGACTGTCGCGTCGGGTATCCTGCTGCAGGCAGTAATGAGATGTGAATGTGTGGACAGATGACCACGTCGCAGCTTTGCAAATTTCCTCCATGGTGGCTGACTTCAAGTGGGCTACCGACGCTGCCATGGCTCTAACATTATGAGCCGTGACATGACCCTCAAGAGCCAGCCCAGCCTGGGCGTAAGTGAAGGAAATGCAATCTGCTAGCCAATTGGATATGGTGCGTTTCCCTACAGCCACTCCCCTCTTGTTGGGATCAAAAGAAACAAACAATTGGGCGGACTGTCTGTGGGGCTGTGTCCGCTCCAGATAGAAGGCCAATGCTCTCTTGCAGTCCAATGTGTGCAGCTGACGTTCAGCAGGGCAGGAATGAGGACGGGGAAAGAATGTTGGCAAGACAATTGACTGGTTCAGATGGAACTCCGACACAACCTTTGGCAGAAACTTAGGGTGAGTGCGGAGGACTACTCTGTTGTGATGAAATTTGGTGTAAGGGGCCTGGGCTACCAGGGCCTGAAGCTCACTGACTCTACGAGCCGAGGTAACTGCCACCAAGAAAATGACCTTCCAGGTCAAGTACTTCGGATGGCAGGAATTCAGTGGCTCGAAAGGAGGTTTCATCAGCTGGGTGAGAACGACATTGAGATCCCATGACACTGTAGGAGGCTTGACAGGGGGCTTTGACAAAAGCAAACCTCTCATGAAGCGAACAACTAAGGCTGTCCTGAGATCGGCTTACCTTCCACTTGGTAATGGTATGCACTGATTGCACTAAGGTGAACCCTTACGGAGTTGGTCTTCAGACCAGACTCCGACAAGTGGAGAAGGTATTCAAGCAGGGTCTGTGTAGGACAAGAGCGAGGATCTAGGGCCTTGCTGTCACACCAGACGGCAAACCTCCTCCAATGAAAGAAGTAACTTCTCTTAGTGGAGTCTTTCCTGGAAGCAAGCAAGATGCGGGAGACACCCTCTGGCAGACCCAAAGAGGCAAAGTCTACGCCCTCAACATCCAGGCCGTGAGAGCCAGGGACTGGAGGTTGGGATGCAGCAGAGCCCCTTCGTCCTGCGTGATGAGGGTCGGAAAACACTCCAATCTCCACGGTTCTTCGGAGGATAACTCCAGAAGAAGAGGGAACCAGATCTGACGCGGCCAAAGGGAGCAATCAGAATCATGGTGCCTCGGTCTTGCTTGAGTTTCAACAAAGCCTTCCCCACCAGAGGAATGGGAGGATAAGCATACAGCAGACCTTCCCCCCAATCCAGGAGGAAGGCATCCGACGCCAGTCTGCCGTGGGCCTGAAGCCTGGAACAGAACTGAGGGACCTTGTGGTTCACTTGAGATGCGAAGAGATCTACCAGGGGGGTGCCCCACGCCCGGAAGATCTGTCGCACCACACGGGAATTGAGCGACCACTCGTGAGGTTGCATAATCCTGCTCAACCTGTCGGCCAGACTGTTGTTTACGCCTGCCAGATATGTGGCTTGGAGCACCATGCCTTGACGGCGAGCCCAGAGCCACATGCTGACGGCTTCCTGACACAGGGGGCGAGATCCGGTGCCCCCCTGCTTGTTGACATAGTACATGGCAACCTGATTGTCTGTCTGAATTGGATAATTTGGTGGGACAGCCGATCTCTGAAAGCCTTCAGAGCGTTCCAGATCGCTCGCAACTCCAGAAGATTGATCTGTAGATCGCTTTCTTGGAGGGACCACCTTCCTTGGGTGTGAAGCCCATCGACATGAGCTCCCCATCCCAGGAGAGACGCATCCGTGGTCAGCACTTTTTGAGGCTGAGGAATTTGGAAGGGACGTCCCAGAGTCAAATTGGAGCAAATCGTCCACCAATACAGGGATTCGAGAAAACTCGTGGACAGGTGGATCACGTCCTCTAGACCCCCGGCGGCCTGATACCACTGGGAGGCTAGGGTCCATTGAGCAGATCTCATGTGAAGGCGGGCCATGGGAGTCACATGAACTGTGGAGGCCATGTGGCCCAGCAATCTCAACATCTGCCGAGCTGTGATCTGCTGGGACGCTCGCACCCGCGAGACGAGGGACAACAAGTTGTTGGCCCTCGCCTCTGGGAGATAGGCGCGAGCCGTCCGAGGAATCCAGCAGGGCTCCGATGAATTCGAGTTTCTGCACTGGGAGAAGATGGGACTTTGGGTAATTTATCACAAACCCCAGTAGCTCCAGGAGGCGAATAGTCATCTGCATGGACTGCAGGGCTCCTGCCTCGGATGTGTTCTTCACCAGCCAATCGTCGAGATATGGGAACACGTGCACCCCCAGCCTGCGAAGCGCCGCTGCTACCACAGCTAGGCACTTTGTGAACACCCTGGGCGCAGAGGCGAGCCCAAAGGGTAGCACACAGTACTGGAAGTGGCGTGCGCCCAGCTGAAATCGCAGATACTGTCTGTGAGCTGGCAGTATCGGGATGTGTGTGTAGGCATCCTTCAAGTCCAGAGAGCATAGCCAATCGTTTTGCTGAATCATGGGGAGAAGGGTGCCCAGGGAAAGCATCCTGAACTTTTCTTTTACGAGATATTTGTTCAGGGCCCTTAGGTCTAGGATGGGACGCATCCCCCCTGTTTTCTTTTCCACAAGGAAGTACCTGGAATAGAACCCCAGCCCTTCTTGCCCGGATGGCACGGGCTCGACCGCATTGGCGCTGAGAAGGGCGGAGAGTTCCTCTGCAAGTACCTGCTTGTGCTGGAAGCTGTAGGACTGAGCTCCCGGTGGACAATTTGGAGGTTGAGAGGCCAAATTGAGGGTGTATCCTTGCCGGACTATTTGGAGAACCCACTGATCGGAGGTTATAAGAGGCCACCTTTGGTGAAAAGCTTTCAACCTCCCTCCGACAGGCAGGTCGCCCGGCACTGACACTTGGATGTCGGCTATGCTCTGCTGGAGCCAGTCAAAAGCTCGCCCCTTGCTTTTGCTGGGGAGCCGCGGGGCCTTGCTGATTCGCACGCTGCTGACGAGAGCGAGCGCGCTGGGGCTTAGCCTGGGCCGCAGGCTGTCGGGAAGGAGGATTGTACCTACGCTTGCCAGAAGTATAGGGAACAGTCTTCCTTCCCCCGAAAAATCGTCTACCTGTAGAGGTAGAAGCTGAAGGCTGCCGGCGGGCGAACTTGTCGAATGCGGTGTCCCGCTGGTGGAGAGACTCTACCACCTGCTCGACTTTTTCGCCAAAAATGTTATCCGCACGGCAAGGCAAGTCCGTAATCCGCTGCTGGACTCTATTCTCCAGGTCGGCGGCACGCAGCCATGAGAGCCTGCGCATCACCACACCTTGAGCAGCGGCCCTGGACGCAACATCAAAAGTGTCATAAACTCCTCTGGCCAGGAATTTTCTGCACGCCTTCAGCTGCCTGACCACCTCCTGAAAAGGCTTGGCTTGCTCAGGGGGAAGAGCATCAACCAAGCCCGCCAACTGCCGCACATTATTCCGCATGTGTATGCTCGTGTAGAGCTGGTAAGACTGGATCTTGGACACGAGCATAGAGGAATGGTAGGCCTTCCTCCCAAAGGAGTCTAAGGTTCTAGCGTCCTTGCCCGGGGGCGCCGAAGCATGTTCCCTAGAACTCTTAGCCTTCTTTAGGGCCAAATCCACAACTCCAGAGTCATGAGGCAACTGAGTGCGCATCAGCTCTGGGTCCCCATGGATCCGGTACTGGGACTCGATCTTCTTGGGAATGTGGGGATTAGTTAATGGTTTGGTCCAGTTCGCAAGCAATGTCTTCTTCAGGACATGGTGCAAGGGAACAGTGGACGCTTCCTTAGGTGGAGAAGGATAGTCCAGGAGCTCAAACATTTCAGCCCTGGGCTCGTCCTCCACAACCACCGGGAAGGGGATGGCCGTAGACATCTCCCGGACAAAGGAGGCAAAAGACAGACTCTCGGGAGGAGAAAGCTGTCTCTCAGGAGAGGGAGTGGGATCAGACGGAAGACCCCCAGACTCCTCGTCAGAGAAATATCTGGGATCTTCCTCTTCCTCCCACGAGGCCTCACCCTCGGTGTCAGACACAAGTTCACGGACCTGTGTCTGCAACCTCGCCCTGCTCGACTCCGTGGAACCCTGTCCACGATGGGGGCGTCGAGAGGTAGACTCCCTCGCCCGCATCGGCGAAGCTCCCTCCGCCGACGTAGTCGGGGAGCCTTCCTGGGAGGTGGCCGCGGTCGGTACCGCAAGCACGCGGTACCGACGTCGGGGACCTCAACCTGGGCGATGGGCCAGCCGGCGCCACGCTCGACGGTACCGGTGGCGCAAGCACCGCCGGTACCGGAGGGGTAGGGCGCAACAGCTCTCCCAGAATCTCTGGGAGAACGGCCCGGAGGCTCTCGTTTAGAGCGGCTGCAGAGAAAGGCTGAGAGGTCGATGCAGGCGTCGACGTCAGTACCTGTTCCGGGCGTGGAGGCTGTTCCGGGCTGTCCAGAGCGGAGCGCATCGACACCTCCTGAACAGAGGGTGAGCGGTCCTCTCGGTGCCGATGCCTGCTGGGTGCCGAATCCCTCGGCGACCCAGAGCTCTCGGTGCCGACACGGGGAGGAGACCGGTGTCGATGCTTCTTCGATTTCTTCCGAAGCATGTCACCGGAGCTCCCCGGCACCGACGAGGAGGACGTCGAATCCACCCGTCGCTTCCTCGGGGCCGAGACTGAAGAAGGTCGATCTCGGGGGGGCTGTACCGCAGGAGCCCTCAGGGTAGGCGGAGACCCACCCGAGGGCTCACCGCCACCAGCAGGGGAATGGACAGCCCTCACCTGCACTCCACCCGATGCACCACCGTCCGACGACATCAGCAGACGAGGTCCTGGTACCACCGACGTCGATGCAGCTATCCGATGTCTCGGCGCCGATGCAGAGGCCCGATGCCTCGATGCACTCGATGCAGGGGCGGCCGAGGAAGATGGTCTGGACGCTGACGACGTCGATGCACTCGAAGATCCCGGTGCCGATGCCGACGAAGAGCCCGAGAACAACACGTTCCACTGGGCTAGTCTCGCTACCTGAGTCCGCCTTTGAAGCAGGGAACACAGACTGCAGTTCTGAGGGCGGTGCTCGGCCCCCAGACACTGAAGACACGACGAGTGTCGATCAGTGAGCGAGATAACCCGGGCGCACTGGGTGCACTTCTTGAAGCCGCTGGAAGGCTTCGATGTCATGGGCGGAAAAATCACGCCGGCGAAATCAAAAGCCGAAATGGCGAAATTCGAAGCACCAAATTTAGAGGGAGAAAAAATCTCGACCGAGGCCGAAAAAAGGCCTACCCCGACGACGAAAGAAAACTTACCGGGGCAAAAAAGCTGGAAGTACGGGGAGGATTTACACGAAACCCGGCGGGGGGTTTCCGGAGCACTTCCCGACTAGGACAAAGCTTTCCCGAAGGAAAAAAAACACGTTCAAACAAATTGGACGCGCGAGGTCGACTTTCCGGGGCTCGACACGGCGAAAACACGACCGTACCGAGTGCGGACAAAAGAAGACTGGCCGGCTCGAGCCGGTTTCGGGCGGGAAGACGGCCGCGCATGCGCGGTGCGCGCGGGCGCGCGAGGGCTAGCAAAGGACTTTGCTAGTGAAGTTTCCGATTGGAGGGGCTGCCGTGGACGTCACCCATCAGTGAGAACAAGCAGCCTGCTTGTCCTCGGAGAAAATCTGCTACAGTACAAAGAAAAAAAAGCCACAGACAGAATCACCCTTATAGTGACATACAACCCCAGAGCTAGAAAAATTAAGAAAAATCATAAAAGATCTGCAGCCTCTACTCCAGGAGGATGAATTACTGAAAGAGATATTCCCATCCCCATCAGTGCTGGCCTTCCGACAGCCACCCAACTTAAAACACAAGCTAATTAGAAGTAAGCTCCCAACACAGACTCATAAAGAAGAGAATGGCACACATCCTTGCAATATATCCAGCTGCAAACTATGCCAAAACATTTCACAGGACCCCACAATCATTCACAAAGGAAAAATATTCAACATAAAGGAATCCTTTATATGCTCATCTTCCAATGTGGTATACATCATTCAGTGTAAAAAATGTGACGAAGGGTGCTATATTGGAGAAACAAGCCAGATGCTAAAGACAAGATTTAATTTACATAGACATCATATGAAAAATGTCAGTGCCAGCCAGGATGTCACGCCTGTGGGGCAGCACTTTACAAAACCAGAACACTGTACCAGTGATTTCATAGTAAGAATCCTGAATGGTAAGTTTAAAACAATACAGGAACGTAAGACCTTTGAAGTCAGAATGATTAAATATTTTGACACCCACCAGACAGGACTTAACAAAGATCTGGGTTTTCTAGCCCATTATAAACCATAAACATGTACTGCTTTATTTCTCACCCTCCTGTCTCCATGCATATTTCCCTGTCTCTCACCTATCCACCCCTATCCTGTTAGACTGCCACTGAAATGCTTTGATGTTTCATTTATATATACTGTCATCTACCAACATTTGCTTATTTCCGATCGGACAAAGAAGGGCAACCTTCGAAAGCTAATGAAGAAATGTATTAAGTTATGTCCAATAATCATCTTATTTTCTTTTCCATGTTTTATTTTGTTTTATTTCTATTGATTACCTTTAGAATTTACTAAATCTCTCCTTCTGTTTCCTTACCTTCCAGCATAACTACCTTGTGGCAAATTTAGGTTTACATGTTTGTGAATAATTTCATTTTCAACAGCCCTTCAGTGATGTTGCTTATGAAAATGTTAAAAAGAAACAAACCAAAGACTCATTCCTGGTAACACCCCCTTTGCATACTGTGAGTTGCACTACTGTCCTTTGATGCATTCTACAATACCAGTTTCTTGTTCACTTACTTTTAAGCAGTGCTTTTTTTCCTAACAAAAAAGGTACTGGTACTCAAATGCCAGGCCACCCTTCATGGGGTGATCACTGAGAGACCCACCCCACAATAGCCAGGCCCCCTGCCACCAGTCACAGAATCTATGACAAGGCAGAATTGTTGTATAGAGCCTGCGCTCTTTCATTAAAACTTGGGGATCATGGATCAATTTTAGCAGCCAATGGAAAAGGTGCCAGTACTCCGTACCCCCAAGTACCCCCGCAGGAAAGCCCTGCTTTTAAGGCACATGCCAAAGGTTCTCAGGTTATTTACATAAAAACAGAGAAAAATGATAGGCCATATGGTCTTTATCTGCCATGAAGACTGCCCAGTCATACCGTCTACTATCCCTTCCTTTCCTTCAAAGATCCTTTGTGCTTGTCCCATGCTTTCTTGAATTCAAATACAATCTTTGTCTCCACCACGTCTACCAGGAGGCCATTCTACACATTCACCACGCTTTCTGTTAAGAAGTATTTCCTTAGATTACTTCTGAGTCTATCCCGTTTCACCTTCATTCTATGCTCCCTCATTCCAGAGCTTGTTTGCCTCCTGTACATTTATGCCACAGAGGTATTTAAAATGTGTCTATATTTTCTCTTTCTGCTTTTCTGTCAAAGTACACTTATCCAGATCTTTAAGTCTTAAGATCTTTAAGAACAAACATGTGGATAAAGGTGAGCTGGTTGATAACGCTGAGGTTTAGACTTACCCAGCTCCTTAACCAAATTGCTGAGGTTGTTCCCAAACAGAAATTTGCCTTGAAAGGGTAACGATCAAGTGTGCCTTGAAGGTGGCATCCACTGCCCAAAACCCTCAGCCAGAGCTGATGCCTTGCAGTGACCGCCAAGGTCATACCCTTGGCTGAAGCTCGAAGTATGTCATAAACAGCATCCACCAGATAGGCCAAACCCACCTCCTTCTGGGCAGCCCAGGGACTGCCCCGGGAAACGGACTGCTGATGCCACCGCAAACAGGCCTATGTGACAAAACAGCTACAAATAGATGCCTGCAGCCCCAAAGCGGCCACCTCAAAGGTTTACTTCAAAGCCTGTTCCAGCTTCCTATCTTGCAGGTCCTTCAAGGCAATACCACCCTCAACCGGCAAGGTAGTTTTCTTGGTGACCGCAGTCACCAACAAGTCCACCTTAAGTAATGTAAGCTTCTCCATCTCTTTTGGTACTAAAGAACAGAGACGGGCCCTCCCTACCTTCAGGCCCATGTCAGGTGTGCTCCACTCTGCAGTAATCAGGTCTTGAATGTCGGGGTGCACAGGGAATGCCTTGGACAGGCCTCTGAGGCCTGTCATAAGGCTAGCCGCATGACTACCCACCAGAACCCCCAAGGTTCCTCTATGGAGAGCACCACTAGTGCCTCAGAAATCAGGGAGCCTAACTCCTACCACTCAAGCAGTCTGAGCACACAAGAGTCATCCCCCTTCCCCAGAGGGAGCTCACCTTCCTCCAAAGGCTCTGAGAGAGAGCCCCTACAAGCAGACAGACGTGACCTCTGACTGAAGCGAAATCTGAGACCAAGTTTCCACTGGGTCATCTGCCAGATCCATCTGTGATCTCTTGGGAGCTGGCGGGGATACTCCCGCTCCCTCTTGAGGCACTGGGCCCACTGGAGGAGAGACCTCTTGCTTCAGCAAATAGACCTGGTGAAGCAGGACAACAAACTCAGGAGAGAAGGGCAGGCCCCCCCCCCCCCCCGAAGGCAGCACCACCTCTTCAGCTGCCTGCATGGGAGCATCACGTTCTGTAGAAAACAAAATGGTTGCTGTTCCCGCCTCCCGCAGAGGCACTGAGACACTGTACTGGAGACCCGGAGCTGGAAGAATACAGCTGCTGTGACACAGCATGCCCTGCGGGTGTGAGCCCCGAATCACCCCATTCACTCAGAGTAGCCGGTTTGCACACAGTGTAACAGTTCGAGGAGGAACGCTGTCCCCCACAAGATGAGCAGTGTTTCACACCCTTAGCAGGGGTGCCATGTCCAACGACTGCCACTGAACAGGAAAACATGTGGTGCACCATGCTACACACCCACTCCTGCAAGACTATATTTGTACTCTCCCAAAGAGATTTTTTTGTGTTTTATGGTATTGACGCGCAGCACTTCCAACAATGTCCTGAGGCCCAACGCACACCAGAAAAAACTCATTGCACCAGGTCCACAGCCACCCCCCCTGCAACGGCAGGCACAGTACCCACACAGAGGAGAGACAGACACGGATAAAACGCACAACACCTCAGGTAGAAGGCATGACAGGGACCCAGAACAACTAGGTATGTCAGCCCAACAACTGCTCACTATGCTCAACTGGGAACCAACTGGACCAGGAGCCAAGGCCTCTGAACCAGAGACAGTGGAAGTCTGTCTATCCACCTGTTGGAAATAGAAGATACTGAGGAACTGGGCTGCTAGCAGAGAGCTACGCAGTGGTGCTCAGTTCTGTATTCTCTATCTCCACCTGCTGGTCGATGGACATGACTACCCACATGTCCTGGAATAGTGGGAAGTAATGGAATGGAGCTTTTCAGGTGCTTCAACGTTAACTTCAACATTTTAGAACAAAGACAGTGCTGGGCAGACTTCTACGGTCTTTGCCCTGAAAATGGAAAAGACAAATCAAGACCCGGTATACATATGAAGTATCATATACCATATGTAATGAGTCCATCTTCTTTTCGTGACAGCTATAGAACTAGTCATTACAGACATTATCTACTGCATACTATTTCGTCATACGCAGATGACACCTTGATTTTTCTCAGTTAACCCATCTCTTCCTCATTACTATATCTCCTTAAAAGTGAATTAAATCTGCTAGCAGCAAATTTAAACCTGCAAACATTAATTTTTGACTACTGCGAGTATGACAAAGTCTTACTGCATTGTGAAATCTGGATGCATATCTAATATTTAAGGTTCTCATAAGCTCCTCCTATTCAGCCACTTGTACCTTTTCAGGTCATAAGTAGATCAGGGTGTTGTTGTGCCCATCCCTTCACAGAAATCCAGGCAAGCATCACACTGACATCTATATGGTGAAAATAAAGTGAAGGTAGCTTTAAGGACTTTAAAGAAAGTAAAGGTTGCAAAAAAGGTGGATAAACAGGATCACGTGCAAACACTAACAAAGAAACAGAGGTGTTGAACTTTGGAGTTATTTAATTAGTTCTGCCACTTCTGCTTGCAAAGTGTTTTTCCTCTGAAATCTGTCTCCTCCTGTGCTTTCAATACACACACTTGGTTAAAAAAAATAGTTCAATAATTTCTCCAGGTATGGGAACTTTATCTACAAACTCTCCATCCCAGTGGATGAAGCCTTTTGTTAAACACCTTACAAGTGCTGTCAGTGTTTAGAGTGGGGTAGCTCTACACAAGGATCCTGTTTATCCCTATTGTCCTCTGATTAGACTACATGTAGGAGAGCCCTCTCCCCCCTCCCTGGGGAAATGGATGGAGCAAGAGCAATGGCCCTCTCTGCAGTCTTAGAGGGTTCTCTTGATTACACTGGGGGGGGGGGGTCCCTCACTGAGTGGTTTCTTTTCAGAATTACTCATTGGGGGGGGGGGGTGTCTGAAGAAGGGGATGGGGGCTTGTTTTGTAAACAAAAACACAATGACCCAGACCAGTGCTATTGTACTTTTCATGTTTTATTGAATTGTTTTAAACAAAGTTTCATGTGTGAATGTACCATTATAAAATCATTCCTTCACTGGACCAAGTGGATTCTTTGCAGGTTGTGATGCCTTTAAAAAAAGGAATAAAAAGTATTTAGCAGTTCTAGTATATGAACTTAAGACCACACAAGTTTCCTCTCCTACTCACTTGGCTCTCTACACATGGTGAAATAATTGTTCCAAAATTACTGGCACTGGAACAACGTTACTAGTAGAACTCATTCTGAACTTCACCAGTCTGATACTGCAGTGCTCATCTTATGGACCATAGCTATTTTCAGCAAAAGGAAAACTATTCTCATCCTGCGTCCTGTGCCAATTCTTTAGCCAGTAATCCTAGACAGTCATGGCCTACCAAGAACTTCATCCTCAATCCAGAAACTGTCCCTCCTTGGATCAGAATTTCCAAACTGTATCCTGGGGGCTGACTCAGAGCAAAGGAATGCTATTATTCCATCTGCTTCCTCCTAATGCTGGAGTTTGCTTAAATTACAACCACACTAAGCAAAAGAAAAAAAAATAAATATTCAGTTGGCAGTTAAACTCAAAGGGGCAGGATGGCTGATGAAATGGCTGAGACGTTTGCTGGGCCTTTTACTTCTAGATTACTGGCTCAATTCTAGCTCAGATGGAACGTGGCACATGTCATTGCCATAGAAAAGCTATTTGATGGTTTATATGAAACAAGCTGGTTAAGTCTCAGCCCAGTTCCCAAACACCACCTCATGAAATAGAACCCTTCAGCTGGTACAACAACAGTTATTTTGATTATCTTCCTACCACTACCATTTATCTGTTTTTCTGTTACAATTTGTATTTATTTCATTCCAGAAGAGACATTAATGGGCTTTATGCCAGTGCTTCCATGCTGATTTAAGCAGCTAGAATGGTTTCAGAAAACAGAAATTTCTAAGTCATATCAAATGCTTTGAGTTTCATACATGTACTGTTTGGTGACATTGACGCCTGAATTGTGCTACATAGCTTTCCCTCAGTCACAGTGAAAGAGTATTAAATAAAGGGGACGAGAACAGAAAGAAATGTGGACTTGCAGGAAGGGTCATGGGGAAGCTAGTTTTAAAGTGCATCTTGGAATAAAAATGATTGAAAAGTTTCTACATGTCAGTACACAAATCTCTCACCGAATCTCCACTAGGAACCAAGTGAATTGTTGTAGAATCAAGACCATTTAGAGAGGAAATGCAAGACAACAGTGAAGCTAAGCGCTACAAACATCCAAATAATAATTTAAAGATCTTTCATTAATCTGTAGATGAAAAGGGTAAAAATCAAAAGATATACAACTTGGCACAAGCTTGCAACTTGGATGTTATCTTAGATTCCAAATTATCTTTTACACCCTCAGATTTGTACAGTGAGAAAAAGCTTGGTTTTTCAAGTTTAAGATGTTAGGCAAACTGAAATCTATCTGATTTTTGTTCTGTAGTGTAAAAGTCTTGTTTTGAATGGACTTGATTATTGCAATTCTCTATATTTAGGTTCCCTTGCATCAAATTTGTGAGCTTTGCTGATTGTCCAAAACTCTGCAGCCCAGCTTGTATGTGGGTGTTCACGTTTTCAGCATATCACTCCAACTTTACAAGAACAAACTGAAGATGTAGCAGGCATAATTAAGTGACTGGTATTAGTGATTGTAGTATTGTTTGTGATTATTGTATTTTTATTTTGTTTCCAATTTTAATTATGCATGTTATTTTGTACTCCACTTAGATACAGGCAGAATATCTCTCTATATAAAACGCACCTCCAACGTTCTAAAACGTTCCAAAAGTGAAGTGGCTAAGATCGATTTTGCGCAATGAGAGGCTAAGATCGATTTTACTACGTCTGCCCCGCCCATGCGTCACGTGATGACATCGAGGGCGGAGCAATGACACTCACCCAATCGCATCGCTCACCCTATTTGACACGTTGGAGGTGCCTTTTCTACATAGAGATGACGTCCCATTGGAAGGTAGGAGGCGTAGTATCCCCCCTTCGCAACACCCCCCCCCCCAAAGTCGCCACAACTCACCCCTACACCCACCCCAGGTAGCCACCACTACCATCCTGCACCACCCCAAGCACACAGTGACACAGGCAGGAGGAGGAGTACACACGTCACTCCCTTCCTCCATCCCTCCCACTTCAAGGCCCTTCATGCCCTTCCCACAGAGTTCCACACTCCCCCCTCCCGTGTTACTGCCCCCTGGACTCCCCTGATGCGACCCTATGGACACCACCCTTTCCTCCGAAAAACCTCCCCCGAAGCCGTCGCCTACCTCTGCTGCCCTCACGCCCCTCCCACAGAGTTCCACACCCCCCCTCCACGTTACTGTCCCCTGGACCCCCCTGCCGCGACCCTATGGACACCACCCTTTCCTCCGAAAAACCTCTCCCGAAGCCGTCGCCTACCTCTGCTGACGGAGCCAAACTTCTCTCTTCTCGCCTGCGGGGCGTGGCTTGATGAAGGAGTATCTGTCCAACTCTCTGTGCATGCGTCTGACATCAGATGCACGCACAGAAACTTCAACAGATGCTCATTCAACAAGGAACGCCCTGCAGCCGAGAACAGAAGTTCGGCTCCGTCAGCAGAGGCACACAGAGGCTTCGAGGGAGGTTTTCCGGAGAAAAGGGTGGTGTCTCAGGGTCGCGCCATGGGGGGGCCAGGGGGCAGTAACGTGAAGGGGGGGTTAAATCGGAGGGAGGGGGAGTATGCCACTCGATGGGAGGGGCGTGAAGGAGGCTTGAACTGGGAGGGAGGGGGCTCTGGAACTCACAAGGGAGGAAGAGAGGGAGGGAGGAGAGTCTGCAGGGAGGGAGAGAGGGAAGGGGTCTGCAACTCGGAAAGAAGGAAAGAAGGAAGGGAGGGAGGGAGGGAGGATGGGTGGGAATTTACCTTGCTAGCGCCCGTTTCATTGCGTTTCAAAACAGGCCTTTTTTTTGCTAGTAAATTAATAAACCTTACACCCCATAGCTGGAAGTCTCGGAAAAGAGGTTTAGAAATCACTATTTTATATAAAATTGAATATCAAAAGGATTATAACCTTTTAGAAAAGAATGTAAAAACAAAGAATCTGAGCTAACTGTTCAAAAATTGTGAACTCCAATGTTGAAGTCAGCTACTTTTTCAGCCTGGCTCCGATGACAGTTTCAGGGAGCATATTTATCTACTTAAAATGACAAGAAATAATGCAGAGAATATGTCCTGTACATGTAGTAAGCTTAGGCTGGATCACAAATTTTGAGGACTTCCTGGTAGTATTCCTTGTTTTGTTTTAGCACAAAGTAAGCTTCAAGAGGCGGAGCAAAACAACTGATGGTTCGTACCATAAAAGGCTTATTTTCTAAGGAGTGCCAGCAATTCTGAGCCCATGATGCTTTCGTTTCTGGCTTGTCGGGGGGGGGGGGGGGGGGGGGGGGGGGAGGGGAGGGAAGGATTGGATTTTTAATCTAAGAAACAATTCACACATGCTGTTTAGTGACCACATTCCTAAGCATTGCTTACAGTAAGATGAAGATCTAAGCTTACCATGATTCTGTATAACATCAATATATTTTCTTCATTAAGTGTCTGAAATTGTTCCCAGTGTACTCAAGTTTAGCATCTCCACTCCTAAACATTCGCTACCAAATTCTATATGTGGCGCCTTAACTTATGTGTGTTAATTTGGCCAAATGGCCAAATTGCGCATACAACTTAATTAAAAAGGCCAAATTGCGCATACAAAATTAAAAAGCCAATCAGTGCTGATAATTGGTACTTTAACAACCAATTAGCAGCACTAATTGGCTTTAATTAAAATGTACGTGCACAACTTTCTAGGTGTATCCTACAACGCAGTGCGCATAAATTCTAATGGGCGTGCAATGGGCAGGTTTTGAGCTTTTCATAAAACTATGCGAACTGTTATGGAATACACCCCATCTGCATCTTAGGCACAGGCAATTAGGCCTGGTTTTAGGTGGCCTAAATGGGTGTGCCTCAATTTTGGTCACAAGGATGGCACATTAGCATATTCAATAAACTTCACCTAACTTCAGGTGTAGTTTATAGAATCATGCTGTGTGGTTTCTTGGCGCCATTTATAGAATTTGGTCCTTAGCCTCCTCCTCATTCATTACTCAACATTAAGTGATTGCTATTTCTGAGTTTTTCTCATCATCATCTGCTTCTTCACAATTACGTTGTTGCTGGCTTTTTTTAAAATTCTTTTTTCATTTCAAATAATTTTTTATTTATGTAATAAACATAAACAAGAACAATGCAGTTTATAGTGAAATAAGCTGTAATTTCCCTACCTTATCTATCTAAAAAAAATGTTTTTTTTAATTCTGGGTTCCTCATTCTATGTTCCTGGCTATCTTTACATTCTGTTTTTCATTGTTGGTTCCGCTGAAGGGATTTGTTTTTATTTTAAAACATTAATGTTTATGCTGCAGCCTTCTTGTACGATTTATGTACATTTTTTTCTATAATGTCATTTGATTGATGTATTTTTTTTTTTATTAAGCTACTACAACCTTTAAGAAGAGAATATAAACAAATAAAAACAAATAACACAACATAGCCCTTTTGAAAGTCTACTATTGAGTTGGAAGCCCACAGTAAGGCAGAGTCCCTGGACACGCAGAAAAAAAACCTGGTTATCTATCATTACAAAACCTGAATTTCCATGGTTATTTCTATTTAAAAGTCAAAAGCAATATGAAACCCACAATGTTAACCTACTTCAGTGCATACCATGAAAAGAGCATAAGCCTTTAGCCAGAACAAAAACTGCACACAAGCATGGTTAAGAGAAGTGCCTCTGCAACATGATTTTGTGGTTTTATTCCCAGACATACTATCTTCTCTGCTGCCATTATTAGCAAACAATATCAAACTCTATTACTGTCAAAAATCAGGGTTCACAGCTAGTCATTTCTACTCCCTAACCAGAAAAGCAGGACTCTCCCATTTCCAACACACCCTAATCTTCCCGGAACATTTGCTTCAGACTTATCAGGAGAGACAGTCAAAGGTAAACCTTCAATTAGAGTTTATGTTTCCCCTCCACATTCATGTCCACTTATTTTATATATATATATATATATATATATATAATATATATAATATATTATATATATATATATATATATATATATATATATATATATATATATTCCCTTTCTATTCCCTCCCCCCCAACCTTTCCAATATAATTGCCTAATTAACTCCACTTTGTTATGTACTTGCTAATGAATATACTTCAAATACCTTCTAAGCAAGTATAGTTTCCTCTCATTCATTCAACTGTCTGACTTCAGTGATTAACCAGAGGAAAAGACTTCAAGAAGCTCAGCTTTCACTGATTTGATTTATTCAGTATGAATGCCAGGTGAGTTTCCTCATTAGTCAAAAAACCTCCGGATATTCAATCACTATTTTATTAATTAATTTTTATTTTTAATTTTTGTGTGTTAAAAAACACAATTAAAGAAAAGTTTTACTAATACTAAATGGGCACTTATCTTAAACGTGGCTAATATAACGTGGTTTGCACAAGTTATATTAACGATGTTTAAGATAAGTGCGGCTCGGAAAGCGAATAGAATGTTGGGTATTATTAGGAAAGGTATGGAAAACAGGTGTGAGGATGTTATAATGCCGTTATATCGTTCCATGGTGCGACCGCACCTTGAGTATTGTGTTCAATTCTGGTCGCCGCATCTCAAGAAAGATATAATGGAATTGGAAAAGGTGCAGCGAAGGGCAACGAAAATGATAGCGGGGATGGGACTACTTCCCTATGAAGAAAGACTAAGGAGGCTAGGGCTTTTCAGCTTGGAGAACAGACAGCTGAGGAGAGACATGACAGAAGTATATAAAATAATGAGTGGAGTGGAACAGGTGGATGTGAAGCGTCTGTTCACGCTTTCCAAAAATACTAGGACTAGGGGACATGCATGAAACTACAGTGTAGTAAATTTAAAACAAATCAGAGAAACTTTTTCTTCACCCAACGCGTAATTAAACTCTGGAATTCGTTGCCGGAGAACATGGTGAAGGTGGTTAGCTTGGCAGAGTTTAAAAGGGGGTTAGACGGTTTCCTAAACGACAAGTCCATAAACCGCTACTAAATGGACTTGGGAAAATCCCACAATTCCGGGAATAACATGTATAGAATGTTTGCACGTTTGGGAAGCTTGCCAGGTGCCCTTGGCCTGGATTGGCCGCTGTCGTGGACAGGATGCTGGGCTCGATGGGCCCTTGGTCTTTTCCCAGTGTGGCATTACTTATGTACTTATGCACTTAGTATTAAAAAACACATTTAAACAGATAAAGAAAAAAAGAAAAATTAATTAATAAATAGTGACTGAATATCCGGAGATTTTTCTGACTAATGAGGAAGCTCACTGGCATTCATACTGAATAAATCAAATCAGTGAAAGCTGAGCATCTGAAGTCTCTTCCTCCTGTTAACCACTAAAGTCAAACACACAAACAGTGGATCCAAATAGTCCTCTCACAAGTGGTGTTTCTTGTTTAAGAAACACCACTTATGAGAGGACCTCTTATGGATCCACTGTTCCTGTGGTTTTCGCTTTCGTTTCTCCTGTGGAGAGATCACCTTCTGTGGGTGTTAACCACTAGTCAGACAACTGAATGAGAGGAAAACTATACTTGCAATATAATTGCCTACAATCTCAATCTCTACCCTTTCCCTTTATTTTTAAAGGACTAGTTTTTCATCATTTGTTTTGTCTTTCACCAGTTTTTCCAGACAATATTCCCTACACCTGCCACAGCAAAGCTTCTATTTGTTTTCTGTTGCACATCTTGCATTGACTAGATTGTCAGCGCCAAGAACATGACATTCCACTACATAGTAATTTTATAAGTTCTTTTCCCATGTGTAAACATGTTTTGCACAAAAAGCAGGTGCTTATAAAACTGGGTATTTGCATGTAAAAAGTACACACACTGCAAGACAGAACTTGGTTTTATGGGGATGCCATCCAGTTTGACTTACAGGGCCTAAACCCTCAAGGTCTGGAGCTCAGGGTCCACTGAGCTAAAACTCGACTTAGGATGGAAGAAAAGAGGCAAAAGACAATTTACCCTCCCAAATAAGAAACATTTTATACTCTTGCCTGACATCACATCTCGTCCTATGGCGTTCCCAGTGGGAAGCCATCTACCTACAAATTATTATACAACATTCAGGGGCAGTGGCACTCCTGTAGCACCTAAACACACTTTGCTATCAGATATTTAATTAATAACTAAGGCACACGGTATATCAGTTCACTTAGTCTAATTGCTCATCCAATCACACCCCATACACCTTTTTTTGTTTTGTTTGTTTTTGGGGGGGGGTGGGTTGATACTTAGCTCACACCTTTCCAGTGATAGTCCAAAGTGAGTCATGTTCAGTATACTAGTATCCACTTTCACAGAAGGCTTATAACCTACATTTGTACTCAAGGTAAGGTAAAATTTAGTCCTAACTGATAATTTTCTTTCCATTAGTCCCAACCTTATCCTCCAGAGACTTACTAATACTATAAATCACTTCTATAGCGCTACCAGTCATACGCAGCGCTTTACAATTTAACATGAAGAAGACAGTCCCTGCTCAAAAAAGCTTGCAATCTAAATCAGGACAAACAGACAGGACCAAAAAGGATAAGGGAAGGACAGACAGAAGGACACATAAGGATAAGATAAAAGTTACAAGTCAGGAGTTGAAAGCAGCATCAAACAGGTAGGCCTTTAGCCCGGATTTGAAGGCAGCCAGGGATGGAGCTAGACGTAATGGCTCAGACTTGTGGGTTATATCCCTTTGCCAGCAGATGAAAATAGAGAGAACTTCAGAGGTTTGCCTGTATGTGGTCACGGGCAGCAGCCTTTACCTTAGTATTGTCGATACCAAAGAAGTGGAAGAAATAGAAAACCAACAGTACATTCCTCTCCTGCCTCTCAAAGCCCACTTAGGCCCCTCAACCACACTTGCGGGAGGAAGCGCATGCAGTGCTGTTTGTTTCTGTGGGGTTTAAAAAAAAAAAAGAAAAACGAAGGAACTTGACGAGCAACAATGGAACCGAACAAAGCTCAAGAAAAAACGTAGCTGAAAATACAAAAGGGCGGGCATCTGGATTGATCTGCTGGGACTAATGGAAAGAAAATGATCAGTTAAGGACTAATTTTACCTTCCATTGCATCCCACAGATCAAGTCAGAGACTTGTGGGATGTACCAAAGCAGTCCTCAAGTGGGGCAGAACACTGTCACCCCAGCAGCCAGCTCCGATGCTCCAAAAGCCACATCCTGATGAGCTGTCACATCAAGCTTGTAATGCTTAGAGAAAGTATGCACCGACGTCCAAGTAGCCGATCTGCAAATCTCATTCAATGAAACAAAACTGGACTCAGTGATGGAAGTCACCTGCGCTCTGGTGGAATGCGCTCTCAGCTGTAATGGAGGGGGACTTCCCCATAGCAAGGTAAGCCGAAGAAATTGCCTCCCTGAGCCAACAAGCCACCGTGACTTCAAAGCCAACTCCCCTTTCTTGCGACAGGCAAAAAGGATGAAAAGGTGATTGGAATGATGGAAGTCACTGGTGATGTCTAGGTATCTGATAAGGATGCACCGCACATCCAGGCACTGCAGGGCCCAAAATTCAGTCAGAATTGTCCTGGCGACAGGTTGGTTGAAAGAATGGTTGATTAAGGTGAAATCATGATACAACCTTAGGCACGAAGGACGATATTGTCCTAAAACAGACCCCCACCTCCGTGAAATGGAGGAAGGGATCCCTACAGGACAGAGCCTGCCCCAACACTCATCTGGCCGAGGCGATGGCCACCAAAAACAAATCTTCAATGGGAGACCTTTCAAAGACAAATGGTCCAAAGGCTCAAAAGGAGATCTTCTGTACGGCTTGCGGCATCAGATTCCAAGTCGGAAGAACAGGCAAACACAGCAGCCGGAGGTGGTTCACTCCCCGGAGGAAGCGTACAACATCTAGGTGTGAAGTCAGAGAAGGACCCTGGAGGCGGCCTCGAAAGCACACCAACGCAGCCACCTGAACTTTCAATGAGCCCAGGGACAAGGACTTGTCGAGTCCATTCTGTAAGGCAGCCAGAATTGACGTCACGGAAACCGAAGCTGCCAAGTGGCCCTACATTGAGCACCATGACTCAAAAGGTTTGCCAGATCCGCGCATAGGTCATGGAGTGTTTCCAAACCTGCAGCAAAGTAGTAACAACTCTGTCAGGGTAACCCTTCCTTCTCAAGCACGCCCTCTCAATATCCAGGCTGTAAGACCAAAGGAGGAGGGATCCTCCATTGCAATGGGCCCATGTATCAGCAGTACCCAGGTGTATGGGCTGTCGCGAGGGCCGGAAGACCAGCAGGCAGATTAGATCCGCATACCCATGGCACGTGGGCCATTCCGGGGCCACCACAATCACTAGCTCTGGGTGCCTTGCAATGCGGCCCAAGACCCTTCCCACCATAGGCTATAGTGGGAACACATAAAGGAGAGACAAGGGCTAGGGTTGGAGAAGTGCACTGATCCTGTCTGATCCGAACTCCCTGACACTGCTGAAGAAGCGAGGAACCATCGCATTGGCCCTGCAGGCCATGAGATCAAGCACTACTACTACTACTATTTAGCATTTCTATAGCGCTACAAGGCGTACGCAGCGCTGCACAAACATAGAAGAAAGACAGTCCCTGCTCAAAGAGCTTACAATCTAATAATCAAGAACCATAAGCCCCCCAGTGCTCCGTGATCTGAGCAAAAGCAAGCGATGAGAGCTCCCACTGGATCCAACTGGGTCCGACTCAGGAAGTCTGCCTGGACGATCAAGAAGCCCGCAATGTGTGCTGCCGAATTGGAGGGAGAGATGCCTCCCCACCCAGCAACAGAGGAGAGATGGCTCCTTCGCTAGAGGAGCACTCTTGGTGCCCCCATCTGTTGACATACATGACTGCCGTCACACTGTCACAGGACATGGACTGGCCAGCCCCGCAGAAGAAAAACAAATTCTCCGAGTGCCAAACTGCATGCAGCTCCAGTTGGTTGATTGACCAGGACGCCTCTACCTGGGACCAAGTGCCTTTTGTTGTCCTCCCGAGGCAATGTGCGCCCCAGCCTGATAGGCTTGTGTCCTTGGTCACTATCCACCCAGGCTGGTGCTCCCTGTTGCAGGTTCTCCAGTGCCAGCTACCACTGCATGTCCAATTGAGTGTGTGCCGACCATGGAAGTCAAAACAAGTAATCCTTCGAAAAAAGGGATCAACAGCTAAGTAGGGATAACTGAAGGGGATACATGCGGCTCCTGGCCCATGGAGCCCAACACTTGCACATATTCTCATGTCCTGGGGGCCAGCATCCGCAGAATGCCTTCCAACTGTCTCTAGAGACGCTGCCAGCAAGTCGGCGGGAGGGACACTGTCTCTTTGAGTGTTGAAAATCATCTAAGTACTCAAGGGATTGCGAGGGAGCCAGGTGGCATTTAGAGAAATTGATTACCCGAGTGATTGCAAGTGCCTAGCCACCCGCTCCATCACGCACACGCTTTCCTCGTAGAATGATGCTCAAATCAGTCAGTTATCCAAGTAACTGTAGTCCCTCCTTCTGAAGGAAGGCCGCAACAACCATCATGATCTTGGAGAAAGTCCTGGATGTAGTTGCAAGGCCAACGGGCAACTGAAAGTGATGACCCAGCAATATGAAGCAGAGAAAATGCTGGTGAAGAGGCCAAATGGGAATGTGTAAATAGGCCTCTGAGATCGAGCAAGGTCAAAAATTCTCCTAGCTGAACTGCCGCAATGACTGAACGCAGGGTCTCCATTCGAAAATGACGAACCCGCAGTGCCTTGTTCATGAACTTGAGATCAAGCATGGGTCGAAGAGATCTGCCCTTCTTGGGCACCACGAAGCAGATGGAGTATCGTCCCAGACCAAATGCCCCCAAATGCAGTAATTTGGCGAGTCTCTCAAACTGCCATCATTTCAAGAAGAAATCCGAAAGGGATCAAGCGAATTCGAACTTATATTCATGCCGGATGACCTCCAAGGCCAATTCGTCTGAAGTAACCCTGGCCCATTCCCCACTCCCCCAAAATGGGACAGTCATCCCCCAATGACTGGGGAATGGACCAGGGCCTCATTATTGAGAACCTCTTGCGGCAGGCTGTCCATGAGAGGAGGTGACAGTACGTTGCTCCCTTCGAAAGGGCAGCATCTTCTGCTAAAAAACGAGGCCACTGAACAGACCCCAAAGTCATGGACAGTAATGCTTCACCTCTCTGAAATGGAAGCGGGACAGACCAGTGCAGAAACCTGTTTTAGACTTGTCCTCAGCAAGCCACTGTCCCTTAGAATCACCAAGGGCTTTCATAATCTTCTGAAGGTCCTCCCTGAAAAGCAGCTTAACCCAAAAGGGTAACCAAGCCAGACGACTTCGAGGCTGTATCCACCACCCAACCAAATCCAGCGGAAAGTGGCCACTGCCAACTCAATCTCCTTGGCCAACGCTCAAAGGAGATCATACAGCAGGTCAATCAAATATGCAAGGCCGGACTCCAGGGCCATCAAAGATAACACGAGGTCTTCTGTACAGGACGCTTCTGAACCCAAGACAGACATGCCCGGGCTGCACAAGATCTGCACACTGACGCCTGAAGACACAATGCCACCATTTCGAGAGACTTTTTTAGGGACAATTCCAACTTACAGTCCTGGGGGGGGGGGGGTCCTTAAGAGCTGTGCCCCCTTCCACAGGTAAGGTGGTCTTCTTTGTGACTATCATGATTAAAGAATCTGCCATGGGCAACCGTAAGGAGTCCAATTCCTCAGACGGTAGTTGGTAAAGGTGCGCCAAAGATCATGCCACCCACAGACTAGCGTCCAGCAAGTCCCACTGCACCAAAATGATATTCATGTCCTCATGAATGTGGAAAGTTTTCAGGGGTCTTTTGCTACCAGACATAATGGAAGGGGCAGAAGGCATTCCGGACGCAGATTCCAGGGAAGAGATGTGTAAAATCTTGAGCGCTCAGATAACGAGGGCTAGGAGCTCCTCTTTCTGAAACAGCCGTGCCAACTCGCCATCCTCAAAAATATCAGAGACCACTTATAGGGCACCCCGAAAAATGGCCACCATCCACCTCTGATGCCACAGAGATCTCATCTGAGTCCCGTGGTGCCTCAAAACACAGATGCTTTGGTAACAGCGGAAGCAGGATAGCCAGGGACCCCTGGGAGGACAAAATCATAGAGGAAACCTGGAGGTCCCCCGTTCAATTTAACAAACTCAGAAGAGAACAAAGCATTATCGAGTTCTACACCCACTGCAACGTCTCCTGGCAACCCAGCCTCCATAGAAATGCGGGGCTGCTGTGTCGTTGACTGCCTCACAGATGGATCAAGAGACCCGCTGTGTGAAAAAAAATTGGTGCTAGCAAGAGCGCGCACCGATGAGAGAACCAAAGTTCCCACCAAAACAGACTCCAAGACCACGCTCTTGCCTGAAGCGAGCATTTCAGTCGATTCCGGCAGTGTCTGGCAATGCGTGCTAAGCCGCGAACAAGTCTCACAGCTCCCCATGCTGCTCTCTGGAGCAGCACTTTGCTGACTGGGATATGCAGACACTCCAAGTACTGACTGGGCTGGACCCCACCCCCCCACCTTGTGCTGCTCTGTACATCACCCAGCGCTCCTCCACTTGACTTTTTTTTTTAATTGGCAGGCGAGAAAGCAGGAGCTACAAACCCCAAGCACAACAGCCCAAAGCGACAGACGGGGTCGGCAGGGGGAGGATGGGGAGGGACCCGGCGCCACCAGGTATACCCTAGCAATCCCAACTTAGAGAGACCTCAACCCCAAATCCAGGCTCTACTCGACCTGTGAGACAGGTAGGAGCCAGATCAAGTCAGAGCTGCACAGTTATGATCCTCCACCAGCTAGATAGAGAGAGAATACTGAGTTTAAGGCTGCTGCTGCACGTGACCACATACAGAACTCTGAAGTTCTCTCTATCTCCACCTGCTGACAGAGGGACATAACCCACAAGCCTCTGGATTGATCTGTGGGATGCTATGGATTGACCTATGAGAACAGAGATTACAAACGCTAACAGGAAGTTAGTGCTAGCTTGATTTAAATGCTACAACTACTAATCTAGTCTGGCATTTATTAACTGCTAATTCCTCCATGGGTCCAAGGCCACAAGGAGTGTCAAAAATATTGGATAGAGATTCTGAATCAGGGATAACTTATTTTACACCTGATAGGCAAACAAGGAAAATAAAGAAGCTCATGAAGATCCCTATAAAACCTCAGGTCAATGGTTAGATATCACAGCAAGGGTAAGAACCTTATTTGAATTTTCTCTGACCTGTATGGAAATCAAGATCAATTCCAAAAACCATTAAAGAGAGATCTAAAGGTTTACATAACTAGCAGTCCACACTGGTATGCATAACTGCCACAGAGTGACCTTCCTGTATGAAAAGGAGGAAGGGTGTTAAGTAAGTAAACCATTCTGTCCCTGGCGCTGTTGCTCATTATCTCCTCTCCTAGGGTTTTGCTTGTCAAAGCCAATATGGGCAGTGCTGACAAAACATGCAGGAGATAGCAGGGAGCAGTACTGTGGAGACAGTTTTGCGCGTAGTCCAGTAACAGCTTCTGCTTCTTGTGTGGTACCGGTTACTATCAAAAGCCACAACGGCAGTCCATAGTGCTTATCAACTTCTAGGATGTCACCAGAATCACCCTGAAGAAACCCTGCACTCCATGGGTAGAACAGGAAACTTGTAGAAGCAGCGGAAGGGAGCAACTATTATATATTTCTATACTTTTTTCCCATTTTTTAGCTCAGATACAATAGTTAAGTAAGTACTTGTGGTAACAGGAGACAAAGTGACTTGATCAAGGTCCTACGTCAGTGGGAGACGCAGGATTTGCATTCTGTATACTGAACATATCATGCAGTACATTATGTTACATTGGGGGCTTATATTTCACGTTGAACTGAGTAGGTAAATGTGAATTACAATTCCAGGTAACTAGGTCAAATTTCCAGATAAACAACAGAATTAAAACATATTATCAAAAAAACATCTTCTACTAAAATCCTATTTTATGTAAAGTTCTATTTATTGAATGAAGAAACATCAATACAAAAGAAGTAAAATAACAGGTCAAACCAAGAAAAAAACTCTTAAGTTTATATCAAACACTCCATGATAAGAACATCGTCATATGCATTATGTTCATTCCTTCTAATATGCATCTACTCCCCGAACTATCTTTTCTTCCTCCCCTCCCCCCCCTGACAGAAACATCATGGAACTAACAGAACCAGCTACTATTAATAGGGTTACACAGCCAACCCATTAAGGATTCTACTCCTTACTCTTTTGTAGATAGTGACTGAATGTATATCTCCAAAATAGACAAGAATAATTTCCTCCTTTTAAACGATAGGTGAGCATATCTACATTCCAAAGTCATAAGCTTGTAGAAGTTATTTCTCCAGTGCAAATAAGAGGGTGGGAATGATACCACCTAATATTGCATTATAGAGCATTTTGAATTGAGGTCCCCTTTAATTAAGGTACCACATTATGTAGTTTTTCCAAAACAATAAACCATGTGGTGATAGTTTAAGTCTTTTCTCCAACAAAATGACAAGTAGCAGACAATCTGAGACGAAAAAAAATTGTATGTTGTGACAGCTTCAGAGGGCTTGTTTGCTGGAAAACATTACTAAAATCCTATTAAAACAAAATGCTTGTTCACCAGAAAAATTACTAAAATCCTATTAAAACAAACTTTCAAATAAGGAAGTTTTCAGATAGTTTTTTTTTTGTTGTTGTATCTTATGAAAGGAGGCAGCAAGTTCCATATGAGTCTGTTAAACCTGCCCAATATCCAAAAGGCTCACTTTTCTGGACTTTCAACTGTTTATAACAACAAATAAAACAAGGAGTTTACTGAATGCAGGTAGTTGAAGCACAGTTCTGCCCAGGCAGGATGAATCTTAGTAACTGGATATTGATCAGCTGATAGAAGGGGTGGATACTGAGTGACTGAAGAGATGCCTTCTAAATTATTGCACAGATGGATGTTAAGCGCCAGGGAGAGAAGGGTGTTGGATTTCAGTGAGAAGATGTTGGGCACTGGGCAAAAATGGAGGATAGGTATTCCAGAGGATGGAGAGGGAGAGAAGCTGTGGACTACTTGCTTCTTGAGCCCAAGGTTGAGAATTCTACATTATAGGGAGGGATGTAAGAATACTAATATATTGAGGGGCTGTGGCTTCACCAGTAAGGTCAATGCACGTACCTTGGACTGAAGCCTGAACCTTACAGGTATCCCACTGACTGGAGGACATGGGTCACATGTAAGGTTTGACCTATAATAACAGAGATTACAAGCTCTAACAGGAAGTTAATACTACTACTACTTAACATTTCTAGAGCGTTACTAGGGTTACGCAGCGCTGTACAAATTAACAAAGAAGGACGGTCCCTGCTCAAAGGAGCTTACAATCTAAAGGACGAAATGTCAAGTTGGGGTAGTCTAGATTTCCTGAGTAGAGGTGTAGTGGATAGGTATCAAAGGCGACATTGAAGAGGTGGGCTCTGAGCAATGATTGAAGATGGGTAGGGAGGGGGCCTGGCGTATGGGCTCAGGGAGTTTGTTCCAAGCATGGGGTGAGGCGAGGCAGAAAGGGCGGAGCCTGGAGTTGGCGGTGGTGGAGAAGGGTACAGAAAGGAAGTTAATACTAGCTTGATTTACATGCTGCAACTATTACTCTAATCTGGCATTTATTAACTGCTAATTCCTCCATGGGTCCAAAGCGGTGTATGTGTGTGTATATATATCTGTGTGTATATATATATATATATATATATAATCAATACAACACATAATTAAATAAAATAAACCGAATGCAAAATTACACATGATTAAATCAAGATATACCGAATATGAATTACATAATGCAGTTACAAATTACACAAAATATTAAACCAAACAATAAAGCGAATGCTACATACCTGTAGAAGGTATTCTCCGAGGACAGCAGGCTGATTGTTCTCACTGATGGGTGACGTCCACGGCAGCCCCTCAATCGGAACTTCACTAGCAAGTCCTTTGCTAGCCCTCGCGCGCCCGCGCGCACCGCGCATGCGCGGCCGTCTTCCCGCCCGAAACCGGCTCGAGCCGGCCAGTCCAGTATGTAGCAAGACAATACACTTCAAGGGAAGACACAACTCCAAAGGGGAGGCGGGCGGGTTTGTGAGAACAATCAGCCTGCTGTCCTCGGAGAATACCTTCTACAGGTATGTAGCATTCGCTTTCTCCGAGGACAAGCAGGCTGCTTGTTCTCACTGATGGGGTATCCCTAGCCCCCAGGCTCACTCAAAACAACAACATTGGTCAATTGGGCCTCGCAACGGCGAGGACATAACTGAGATTGACCTAAAAAATTTACCAACTAACTGAGAGTGTAGCCTGGAACAGAACAAACAGGGCCCTCGGGGGTGGAGTTGGATCCTAAAGCCCAAACAGGTTCTGAAGAACTGACTGCCCGAACCGACTGTCACGTCGGGTATCCTGCTGCAGGCAGTAATGAGATGTGAATGTGTGGACAGATGACCACGTCGCAGCTTTGCAAATTTCCTCCATGGTGGCTGACTTCAAGTGGGCTACCGACGCTGCCATGGCTCTAACATTATGAGCCGTGACATGACCCTCAAGAGCCCAGCCCAGCCTGGGCGTAAGTGAAGGAAATGCAATCTGCTAGCCAATTGGATATGGTGCGTTTCCCTACAGCCACTCCCCTCTTGTTGGGATCAAAAGAAACAAACAATTGGGCGGACTGTCTGTGGGCTGTGTCCGCTCCAGATAGAAGGCCAATGCTCTCTTGCAGTCCAATGTGTGCAGCTGACGTTCAGCAGGGCAGGAATGAGGACGGGGAAAGAATGTTGGCAAGACAATTGACTGGTTCAGATGGAACTCCGACACAACCTTTGGCAGAAACTTAGGGTGAGTGCGGAGGACTACTCTGTTGTGATGAAATTGGTGTAAGGGGCCTGGGCTACCAGGGCCTGAAGCTCACTGACTCTACGAGCCGAGGTAACTGCCACCAAGAAAATGACCTTCCAGGTCAAGTACTTCGGATGGCAGGAATTCAGTGGCTCGAAAGGAGGTTTCATCAGCTGGGTGAGAACGACATTGAGATCCCATGACACTGTAGGAGGCTTGACAGGGGGCTTTGACAAAAGCAAACCTCTCATGAAGCGAACAACTAAAGGCTGTCCTGAGATCGGCTTACCTTCCACTTGGTAATGGTATGCACTGATTGCACTAAGGTGAACCCTTACGGAGTTGGTCTTCAGACCAGACTCAGACAAGTGGAGAAGGTATTCAAGCAGGGTCTGTGTAGGACAAGAGCGAGGATCTAGGGCCTTGCTGTCACACCAGACGGCAAACCTCCTCCAATGAAAGAAGTAACTTCTCTTAGTGGAGTCTTTCCTGGAAGCAAGCAAGATGCGGGAGACACCCTCTGGCAGACCCAAAGAGGCAAAGTCTACGCCCTCAACATCCAGGCCGTGAGAGCCAGGGACTGGAGGTTGGGATGCAGCAGAGCCCCTTCGTCCTGCGTGATGAGGGTCGGAAAACACTCCAATCTCCACGGTTCTTCGGAGGATAACTCCAGAAGAAGAGGGAACCAGATCTGACGCGGCCAAAAGGGAGCAATCAGAATCATGGTGCCTCGGTCTTGCTTGAGTTTCAACAAAGTCTTCCCCACCAGAGGAATGGGAGGATAAGCATACAGCAGACCTTCCCCCCAATCCAGGAGGAAGGCATCCGACGCCAGTCTGCCGTGGGCCTGAAGCCTGGAACAGAACTGAGGGACCTTGTGGTTCACTTGAGATGCGAAGAGATCCACCAGGGGGGTGCCCCACGCCTGGAAGATCTGTCGCACCACACGGGAATTGAGCGACCACTCGTGAGGTTGCATAATCCTGCTCAACCTGTCGGCCAGACTGTTGTTTACGCCTGCCAGATATGTGGCTTGGAGCACCATGCCTTGACGGCGAGCCCAGAGCCACATGCTGACGGCTTCCTGACACAGGGGGCGAGATCCGGTGCCCCCCTGCTTGTTGACATAGTACATGGCAACCTGATTGTCTGTCTGAATTTGGATAATTTGGTGGGACAGCCGATCTCTGAAAGCCTTCAGAGCGTTCCAGATCGCTCGCAACTCCAGAAGATTGATCTGTAGATCGCTTTCTTGGAGGGACCACCTTCCTTGGGTGTGAAGCCCATCGACATGAGCTCCCCATCCCAGGAGAGACGCATCCGTGGTCAGCACTTTTTGAGGCTGAGGAATTTGGAAGGGACGTCCCAGAGTCAAATTGGAGCAAATCGTCCACCAATACAGGGATTCGAGAAAACTCGTGGACAGGTGGATCACGTCCTCTAGACCCCCGGCGGCCTGATACCACTGGGAGGCTAGGGTCCATTGAGCAGATCTCATGTGAAGGCGGGCCATGGGAGTCACATGAACTGTGGAAGCCATGTGGCCCAGCAATCTCAACATCTGCCGAGCTGTGATCTGCTGGGACGCTCGCACCCGCGAGACGAGGGACAACAAGTTGTTGGCCCTCGCCTCTGGGAGATAGGCGCGAGCCGTCCGAGAATCCAGCAGGGCTCCGATGAATTCGAGTTTCTGCACTGGGAGAAGATGGGACTTTGGGTAATTTATCACAAACCCCAGTAGCTCCAGGAGGCGAATAGTCATCTGCATGGACTGCAGGGCTCCTGCCTCGGATGTGTTCTTCACCAGCCAATCGTCGAGATATGGGAACACGTGCACCCCCAGCCTGCGAAGCGCCGCTGCTACCACAGCTAGGCACTTTGTGAACACCCTGGGCGCAGAGGCGAGCCCAAAGGGTAGCACACAGTACTGGAAGTGGCGTGCGCCCAGCTGAAATCGCAGATACTGTCTGTGAGCTGGCAGTATCGGGATGTGTGTGTAGGCATCCTTCAAGTCCAGAGAGCATAGCCAATCGTTTTGCTGAATCATGGGGAGAAGGGTGCCCAGGGAAAGCATCCTGAACTTTTCTTTTACGAGATATTTGTTCAGGGCCCTTAGGTCTAGGATGGGACGCATCCCCCCTGTTTTCTTTTCCACAAGGAAGTACCTGGAATAGAACCCCAGCCCTTCTTGCCCGGATGGCACGGGCTCGACCGCATTGGCGCTGAGAAGGGCGGAGAGTTCCTCTGCAAGTACCTGCTTGTGCTGGAAGCTGTAGGACTGAGCTCCCGGTGGACAATTTGGAGGTTGAGAGGCCAAATTGAGGGTGTATCCTTGCCGGACTATTTGGAGAACCCACTGATCGGAGGTTATAAGAGGCCACCTTTGGTGAAAAGCTTT
This sequence comes from Microcaecilia unicolor, assembly GCF_901765095.1. Lineage (NCBI taxonomy): Eukaryota > Metazoa > Chordata > Amphibia > Gymnophiona > Siphonopidae > Microcaecilia > Microcaecilia unicolor. The sequence continues at coordinate 81,330,127 of NC_044031.1, forward strand.
CAACCTCCCTCCGACAGGCAGGTCGCCCGGCACTGACACTTGGATGTCGGCTATGCTCTGCTGGAGCCAGTCAAAAGCTCGCCCCTTGCTTTTGCTGGGGAGCCGCGGGGCCTTGCTGATTCGCACGCTGCTGACGAGAGCGAGCGCGCTGGGGCTTAGCCTGGGCCGCAGGCTGTCGGGAAGGAGGATTGTACCTACGCTTGCCAGAAGTATAGGGAACAGTCTTCCTTCCCCCGAAAAATCGTCTACCTGTAGAGGTAGAAGCTGAAGGCTGCCGGCGGGCGAACTTGTCGAATGCGGTGTCCCGCTGGTGGAGAGACTCTACCACCTGCTCGACTTTTTCGCCAAAAATGTTATCCGCACGGCAAGGCAAGTCCGTAATCCGCTGCTGGACTCTATTCTCCAGGTCGGCGGCACGCAGCCATGAGAGCCTGCGCATCACCACACCTTGAGCAGCGGCCCTGGACGCAACATCAAAAGTGTCATAAACTCCTCTGGCCAGGAATTTTCTGCACGCCTTCAGCTGCCTGACCACCTCCTGAAAAGGCTTGGCTTGCTCAGGGGGAAGAGCATCAACCAAGCCCGCCAACTGCCGCACATTATTCCGCATGTGTATGCTCGTGTAGAGCTGGTAAGACTGGATCTTGGACACGAGCATAGAGGAATGGTAGGCCTTCCTCCCAAAGGAGTCTAAGGTTCTAGCGTCCTTGCCCGGGGGCGCCGAAGCATGTTCCCTAGAACTCTTAGCCTTCTTTAGGGCCAAATCCACAACTCCAGAGTCATGAGGCAACTGAGTGCGCATCAGCTCTGGGTCCCCATGGATCCGGTACTGGGACTCGATCTTCTTGGGAATGTGGGGATTAGTTAATGGCTTTGGTCCAGTTCGCAAGCAATGTCTTCTTCAGGACATGGTGCAAGGGAACAGTGGACGCTTCCTTAGGTGGAGAAGGATAGTCCAGGAGCTCAAACATTTCAGCCCTGGGCTCGTCCTCCACAACCACCGGGAAGGGGATGGCCGTAGACATCTCCCGGACAAAGGAGGCAAAAGACAGACTCTCGGGAGGAGAAAGCTGTCTCTCAGGAGAGGGAGTGGGATCAGACGGAAGACCCCCAGACTCCTCGTCAGAGAAATATCTGGGATCTTCCTCTTCCTCCCACGAGGCCTCACCCTCGGTGTCAGACACAAGTTCACGGACCTGTGTCTGCAACCTCGCCCTGCTCGACTCCGTGGAACCCCGTCCACGATGGGGGCGTCGAGAGGTAGACTCCCTCGCCCGCATCGGCGAAGCTCCCTCCGCCGACGTAGTCGGGGAGCCTTCCTGGGAGGTGGCCGCGGTCGGTACCGCACGCCCGGTACCGACGTCGGGGACCTCAACCTGGGCGATGGGCCAGCCGGCGCCACGCTCGACGGTACCGGTGGCGCAAGCACCGCCGGTACCGGAGGGGTAGGGCGCAACAGCTCTCCCAGAATCTCTGGGAGAACGGCCCGGAGGCTCTCGTTTAGAGCGGCTGCAGAGAAAGGCTGAGAGGTCGATGCAGGCGTCGACGTCAGTACCTGTTCCGGGCGTGGAGGCTGTTCCGGGCTGTCCAGAGCGGAGCGCATCGACACCTCCTGAACAGAGGGTGAGCGGTCCTCTCGGTGCCGATGCCTGCTGGGTGCCGAATCCCTCGGCGACCCAGAGCTCTCGGTGCCGACACGGGGAGGAGGCCCGGTGTCGATGCTTCTTCGATTTCTTCCGAAGCATGTCACCGGAGCTCCCCGGCACCGACGAGGAGGACGGCGAATCCACCCGTCGCGTCCTCGGGGCCGAGACTGAAGAAGGTCGATCTCGGGGGGGCTGTACCGCAGGAGCCCTCAGGGTAGGCGGAGACCCACCCGAGGGCTCACCGCCACCAGCAGGGGAATGGACAGCCCTCACCTGCACTCCACCCGATGCACCACCGTCCGACGACATCAGCAGACGAGGTCCTGGTACCACCGACGTCGATGCAGCTATCCGATGTCTCGGCGCCGATGCAGAGGCCCGATGCCTCGATGCACTCGATGCAGGGGCGGCCCGAGGAAGATGGTCCTGGACGCTGACGACGTCGATGCACTCGAAGATCCCGGTGCCGATGCCGACGAAGAGCCCGAGAACAACACGTTCCACTGGGCTAGTCTCGCTACCTGAGTCCGCCTTTGAAGCAGGGAACACAGACTGCAGTTCTGAGGGCGGTGCTCGGCCCCCAGACACTGAAGACACGACGAGTGTCGATCAGTGAGCGAGATAACCCGGGCGCACTGGGTGCACTTCTTGAAGCCGCTGGAAGGCTTCGATGTCATGGGCGGAAAAATCACGCCGGCGAAATCAAAAGCCGAAATGGCGAAATTTGAAGCACCAAATTTAGAGGGAGAAAAAATCTCGACCGAGGCCGAAAAGAGGCCTACCCCGACGACGAAAGAAAACTTACCGGGGCAAAAAAGCTGGAAGTACGGGGAGGATTTACACGAAACCCGGCGGGGGGTTTCCGGAGCACTTCCCGACTAGGACAAAGCTTGCCCGAAGGAAAAAAACACGTTCAAACAAATTGGACGCGCGAGGTCGACTTTCCGGGGCTCGACACGGCGAAAACACGACCGTACCGAGTGCGGACAAAAGAAGACTGGCCGGCTCGAGCGGTTTCGGGCGGGAAGACGGCCGCGCATGCGCGGTGCGCGCGGGCGCGCGAGGGCTAGCAAAGGACTTTGCTAGTGAAGTTTCCGATTGGAGGGGCTGCCGTGGACGTCACCCATCAGTGAGAACAAGCAGCCTGCTTGTCCTCGGAGAACCAAATATTCATTAAATAAAAAGGTTTTAAGGTAGTTGTGAAATAACATAAGAATTTTCAGATTGTAAGTACAATGGTGAAGCGTTTCAAAAACAAGTTGCCTGATAAAAATAGGATCATAAATAATTTCTCTTTGAGGTTATATGTTGAATAGATGGATATAAAATAACAAATTATTATCCTTTAATTTAAACGCCAGTTTAGAAGAGAAGCGACTCAATAAATCATACAAGAAAACTAAACTTTGACCATGTAAAAATTAAAAACTAAACAAGAAATCTTACACTATCCTAGCTCTAACTGGCAGCCAATGTAATTCAATCAACAAAAGGGGTAACTGTCATATCTACTATACTCAAAGATCATTCTAACAGCAATATTCTGCAATAATTGCAATTGAGTGTTTCTTAGGAAGACAAACATATACCGAATTACAATAATCTAATTGCGACAAAAATGAATAAACCAAAAGAGCAAAATGGGGTTTTTTTTAAATAAAAACTGACAGCAGATATCTTAATTAAGAAAAATGTTTTCACTAAATTATTAATTTGAGGCTCAAATAACAAAGTAGAGTCAAAAATTATTCCCAAAACATGAGAAGTATGTACCACTGGAAAAGAGATTGTCCAATGGAAATTAATGAAGGAAGAGAATCCATAGTATTGCAAAAACCACAAAATCTTTGGTTGTTTTCAGCATTAACTTTTAACGTATGTTCCATGATCTTATATCAGTAATACAAGTATAAACTGATGATTATGTCTGAGTCGCAACATCTGAAGCTGGAAGCCAAATTAAAATATTGGCAGCATTTGAAAACAAATAGGCTCCTGGCGCCAAAGTTATCATACTCAGTGTACAAACACAAAACAAATATACACACACTACTGTGGGGGCAGAACACTCTGGCTTCCCTGTTTCACAGCCCGTTACTGTAACCACAAGCCCAGGCAGAGGTGGGGTGAATATGCCCCTTTATTTTTTGGCTCAAGTTATATTGATGTTTTATGTTTAGCAGTATGATGCCTCATTCCAAATATTCATGCTGCGCACAAGACTAACTGAAGAAACATAACCTGAAGAGGATTTTCACAGATTAGACTATTAGAACAATTGTAATTCTTCTGTTGGAAGTATCTGTTTCGATTAAGACATTCTGATACAGACAAAAAAGTCAGTTGTGATCTTCCTCTGTTCCAACGCACATTTGGAATGAACACACTGTGTGCAAAGACACCATGCCCAAAGACAGAAGATATTATCTGACATCTACATTTATTGGCAGATTTCATAGTTCAAAGCTGACAACGCTAGACAGTAGCCCAGCAGAGAAAATAAAACAGCAGTGATCTTTAATCTCCTGTGTTGATATTCATTTCCTAAACAAATGATAGAAATTAGAAATATGCACTGCTTATTTTATCCATGAAAATGTATTTTCGTTTCTATGTATGATGTGGATATGACTAGATCTAACAGATTTTAAAGATGTATTTCTTTGTGAAATATTTTGGTAATAAGTGACTTAATTTAGTTATGGTTTTTCCTCCAAGTCAGCATTTTAATGCTAGACGCATCTACAATCTATAATATGTATGTTTTGTCATGTTTTTAAATTTTATATAGTTTAGTGTAACCTGACTTCGGATAAGGCAGGATATAAATATGATAAATACATAAAATTAAACACAAAGTTAAAATCCAATTAACATTAAATTAAATCTTAAAACCTAAACTAAAAACTCTTCACTAATATTTGTATTTACTACGAACAAGCAGATACTGGTAATGACAGAATCCCAGAAACCCAGCAAAATAAGGAGAAGGGTAAGTACACTGTTGAAGTTTAATCTGTTGTTGGTGGAGAAAAAAAATTCTCAAGCCTTTAATCAGCTCCTTGTGACTCTGGGCAAGTCACTTAACCCTCCATTGCCCCATGTAAGCCGCATTGAGCCTGCCATGAGTGGGAAAGCGCGGGGTACAAATGTAACAAAAAATAAATAAATCAGTCTCACATGCAGGTTTTTGATATTGCTTACTGTAAGCTAAACAGACGATTTCTTAATGGAAGCTAATAGAATTTAGAATTTTCGCAAATCTCTCTGAAGAATATTTCTTCAACAAGGCCTACAGTGAGAACCTACAGCCCCACTAATCCACTCCACCCAACCCATTCAGATATGAAGGCCCACCTTCTTTAAATACCCTAATAAATTCCTTCCTTCTTCTTTCTTTTCTTAATTAATCTACACACAATACTAACCATACTTGATATAATGGAATAACTATGTTAACAATACTATGTAAGCCACTTTGAGCCTGCAAATAGGTGGGATAAGGGGGGATACAAATGCAATATAAATAAACAGCGTTGACAAATACCATTCAGGTGTAATGTATGCTTTTAAGAGCATTAACACACTGAAATAGGCCCATAACACTAATAAATAAATAATAAATAAATATACCATACGCAAGCCAGAGCAGAAGGAAAGCCCACTGGGATTTGAATCCTTCACAGAGATCCACAGCATAAACCCTTCACTGAAGGAACTGTTAGCCCTTCGTGCTCATTTATCAGAATGTATTTGGACAACTATTACTCTTTGAATTACTTCTCACAGCTCTAGCACAGTTCTACATATGCTAAAGAAACAGCAGAATTACCTAACAGCAAGAATTGTTGAGAAGAAACTTCTTCCCAAGTATGCACACAGTAGGGCACCTAAATAGTGGAAGTGACCCAGGAAACAGGTAGAACTGTGACTGAATTATCCTATATCTCCTCTCCCCCCCCCCCCCCCCCCCCCCCACACACACACACACTGTGAAGCTGTGGGAAGTAGAGAAGACACTCCAAACATTCCAGATAAGAAAAATAAAAAGATTCAAGTAACAGAGAATAAGAGGTATCAAAAAACTGCCAAATTTCAGAAAATATTTTTAAGATATGCCAGGAAAGGTTGAATAATTCTTCAAAATTGTATAACCAGAAAATTGATAAAGAAGCATAAAGTATGTAACAATTGGACTCCCTTTTTTATTTATTTTTTTAAAAATAACCAGGAGACTGCAACCTGTGAACTGGAAATGTATTCCAGTGTATCTGAAACTGCTGTAATCTGTTTCAGAAACACTATGATCTCAGCAGTTAAAGAGTTTACACCTACCACTGGCCATTGTGCCAGAGCAATGACCCAAAAACACACAGAACTCCCACTGGCAGCAAACAATTAGAAGCCTTTAACAAATGGTGACTGCCTAAATGCCCATGCTGTGAAAAAAAAGAGATAAATCGCCCACACTAACCCAACTCTTTGCTGGATCATAGCTTCTTTGCTATGGAAATCCCAAAGACCTGCAGGAGTCTACAGTGGCTCTTCAAAGCTTCATTTATCAGAAAACATACCAGCTTTTTATTTAAAACAGAAAATAACTCCTATTGCTTCCTAAATCTTCATATTTCTCCTGCTGAGATTATTAGTACTACCAGCACTCAAAAGTGCAAGAGAAAAAATAATTTTACATATCTCTTCCTCTAAACATAAGTAATAATCATTCAGACATACTGTGCTTTTCACCCATACTAAATCTTAAAGCACTTTACACATGCAGCACTTAAATATATAGTAAGCCACTCAGAGACAAACACCTGGTGCTGTTAATAAATGCCTATGTGGTAACTTCCCTCATCCAAATCAACAGGACTCCCTAAACACCACTGTACAACTGGTTACTACCGTCTTTACTCAAACTAACGTGGACCATTTGATTTAGTAGATCATAGTTTGATTACTTCAAGTCACTGATATATTAGGCACAGCATTAAATTAGTTCAGCTCCTACATAACAAACAGAAAAATATTTGTGTTCATGTGGAGTCCCTTAAGGATGTTTTCACTTTGTTCAATGTCTTCTTGGGCACCATTAGCGACATTGAAACAATCACTTAAAACCCCAGTCATATATGTTGACATCCAAGTATTCTTGATCATTCAACACCTGTACACCACCTTGAGTGAATTCCTTCAAAAAGGCAGTAAATAAATCCTAATAAATAAATAAAATAAACACCGCGACAGCTACAGCCACAAGTAATAAAAAAAAAAAAATTAATGCCATAGCAGAATGGCTGATCAAACATAAGTTAATCCTAAAAAAAAAAACTAACCCCCCAGTAATGCTAACATAGCCCATTCACTCTGAATGGGCTGTGTCGACATTACTGCACCGGTAGCCGCTAGCGCCGGGTTAAAGGGATAGTAAATCACTATCTTTTCACAGAACTCTGGATTAGAAACACAGAAACATGATGGCAGATAAAAGCCACATGGCCCATCCAGTCAGCCCATCCTCTGTAACCCCTAACTCTTCCTTTCCTAAGCGATCCCAATGCTTATCCCGTGCCTTTTCAATTCTGACACAGTTCTTGACTCTACAACTTCCACGGGAGGCCATGCCACGCCTCCACCACCCTTTCCGTGAAATAATAGTTTCTTAGATTACTCGTGAGCCGATTCCCTCTTAACTTCACTGTATGCCCCCTCGTTCCAGAGCTCTCCTTCAGTTGAAAAAGGCTCACTTCCGTACATAAATGCCTTTGAGATATTTAAACATTTCTATCACGTCTCCTCTCTTCCAGCGTATACATGTAGAGGTTCACAAGCCTGTCCCTATATTTTTTGTGTTCAAGACCGCTTAACCCTCTCCCAATGGCAGAGTCAAGATTCAAATAGTTAACTCGCTGAAAATTTTAGGAGTTTTACTAGATCAATTAAACTTTCAGCTTCATAATCATATATGACGGGAACAAGATATGGGTAATTTGATGGTTAGTAAACTCATGGCAAGT